>NW_026092430.1:0-6117 GCF_024586455.1 Bactrocera neohumeralis | reverse complement strand
GATATATCGTCACCTAAAATACAAACCAATGTATCATAAAAAATAAATGGAAATCGCTGACAGATATAATAACCAAAAAATATAACTACTTTATATCCAAAACTCAAATTTTGTTTCAATATGAGTGCATGATAACCAAAAAATATAACCACTTTATAACCAATATTGAAACAAAACTTAAGTTTTCGTTATAAAATTTATACATTTTGGTATTTATTATATTTAAAATATAAGTTTTGGATATAAAGTGGTTATATTTCACGGTTATTATGCACTCACCTTACACTTTATTACGTAACATTATTATATAATATTACTTATTTGCTTAATAAATTTAAAAAAGAAAATATCCATATGCATGAATAGAGGAACTTTTGCGAAAAAAAAGGAATTTCAGCGAATTGCCTTGTCATCAGATGGCAGCGCTCCATTTCTTCGTAATTTTTGGTTAACAAATGAGGTTCAAACGAGTGTAAAATGTAATTTTTAAAATAAAGATTTTTTGAATAAAAAACCTGCTAAGAGTGTAAAATGTGGATTTTTTTAAAAGATTATAGTGTAATTTAATTAATTTGAAGAGAAAAATGTGAATAAAGTGGGTTTAACGTGGTGAAATAGCTTCTCGAAATGTTCAAATTTTGCGAATTTTTGAACTTTAAGGTCGAATATCTCGTAAACTAAGCGTTTGCGGTACCTATCTATATATATAAAATTAAGTGGCAAAGCTTCCTGTTCGCATACTCCTAGACGGCTTGCCCGATTTCAATGAAATTTTCAGGGGTGATTGGGGTCTGTTTGGAGGGTGCACATAAGAAATTTAATGTGTGCATCATTGCACGTTTTGCAAAAAAAAAGAAACAACTGGCGGATGTTTACAATTAATAAAAAACATTGACATCGCATGTTGATCGTTTTTGCCTGTCATTCCTTCTTTCTAAGGATGACTGTCAAGCTAACAAGACATACAGAACGTAAGTGTTCCGAATGCACTGAGTGTATAAAAAACAAATAAGGAAGGGCTAAGTTCGGGTGTCACCGAACATTTTATACTCTCGCATGATAAAGTGATAATCGAGATTTCATTATACGTCATTTACATATTTTTTAAATACCGTATTTTTGTAAAGTTTTATTCCGCTATCATCATTGGTTCCTAATGTACTATATATTATACAGAGAAGGCATCAGATGGAATTCAAAATAGCGATATATTGGAAGAAGGCGTGGTTGTGAACCGATTTCACCTATATTTCGTACATGTCATCAGGGTGTTAAGGAAATATTATATACCGAATTTCATTGAAATCGGTCTAGTAGTTCCTGAGATATGGTTTTTGGTCCATAAGTGGGCGAGGCCACGCCCATTTTCAATTTTTAAATAAAGCCTGGGTGCAGCTTCCTTCTGCAATTTCTTCCGTAAAATTTAGTGTTTCTGACGTTTTTTGTTAGTCCGTTAACGCACTTTTAGTGATTTTCAACATAACCTTTGTATGGGAGGTGGGCGTGGTTATTATCCGATTTCTTCCATTTTTGAATTGTATATGGAAATGCCTGAAGAAAACGACTCTGTAGAGTTTGGTTGACATAGCTATAGTAGTTTCCGAGACACGTACAAAATAACTTAGTAGGGGGCGGGGCCACGCCCAATTTTCCAAAAAGATTACGTCCAAATATGCCCCTCACTAATGCGATCCCTTGTGCCAAATTTCACTTTAATATCTATATTTATGGCTTAGTTATGACACTTTATAGGTTTTCGGTTTTCGCCATTTTGTGGGCGTGGCAGTGGGCCGATTTTGCCCATCTTCGAACTTAATCTTCTTATGGAGCCAAGGAATACGTGTACCAAGTTTCATCATGATATCTCAATTTTTACTCAAGTTACAGCTTGCACGGACGGACGGACAGACAGACATCCAGATTTCGACTCTACTCGTCACCCTGATCACTTTGGTATATATAACCCTATATCTGACTCTTTTAGTTTTAGGACTTACAAACAACCGTTATGTGAACAAAACTATAATACTCTCCTTAGCAACATTGTTGCGAGAGTATAAAAATGTTTCAACATTGTGTGTATTTTTCTCAGATTTCAACGTGATTAACATTAACATTCTGCGTACAACACAAAGCAAGTGAGTATTGTTGTTGTTTCATATGTGATGCCATGCGGTTCGATTGTCGCTTGAAAATGCGCGGTGTGTGTAAAAAAAAGTGTTTCAACATTGTGTGTTTTTTCCAGATTTATTTCCATCCATTTGCTACATTTATTCGAACCGATTTTGTGTTTTTCTGCTGACCGTGCAACACACACAAAGCAAGTGAGTATTGTTATTGTTTCGTAAGTGCTTCCATGCGGTTCGCAAATTCACTGTTGGTGGGTCTTATTGCATATGCGTGTGTGGGTAAAATACATAGTTTAAGATGTAGTTTTAGGTTAATTTTTCCATTTTTATTTATATACTTCAAATATGCATATTTTTATTTATGTACTTCAAATATGCATACTCTAGCACGACCACCGGGGACAACACTAACTACCTTTTTCGAGTTGTGTGAAAACGATAAATTTGCAAGAACATTGCTATATTCCGAAATACCACAATATTTCACTTGCAATCCATCATCGAAAACATTTCAACGACGAAAGCAAGGGGAGCGTGTTGACGGTTATCCAAATGTCCGTAAAACCGATGCCATAAGACGCATTTACACCATCCATCCGAACAACGCCGAATGTTTTTATTTGCGTCTGCTATTAGTCAACGTGACCGGACCAAGATCATTTGATGATTTGAAAACTGTTGACGGTCAGTTGTGTGCGACGTATCGTGAAGCATGTCAGCGATTGCATTTGTTAGAAGATATGCATTGGGACACCGCACTTCATGACGCATCACTCACATCTCATCCAATACAAATACGCGTACTATTCGCCATAATAATATCTACATGCCTTCGGTCAAATCCGCAATAACTGTGGAATAAGTACAAAGACTGCATGACCGAGGACTTATTAATTTTGGCGCGTAATCGAGCATCGGACGCAGACTTGCTATATACATTACAAATGTATAATTCTGCTTTGATATTGGTCGAAGATCTGTGCCTTACAATTGCGAATAAGGCATTAGCGCAACTTGGCATTACTGCGCCCAGTCATTGACCATGAGCTTCAACGTGAACAACAATACGATTGCAATGAATTGCGTGCTTTCATACAAGCTAACATTACCAAATTGAATATTCAGAAGAAAAATGCTTATGATAAGATTATACGAGCGGTTGACAATAACGCCGGTGGATTCTACTTTCTTGATGCGCCCGGTGGTACAGGGAAAACGTTTCTGATCGCAATTGTTTCGTCAGGCATCGCTGCTACTCTACTTGGTGGTGGCCGAACAGCACATTCTGCGTTGAAATTACCGTTGAACATCCAAGTCGTTGAAACACCAACGTGCAACATATCGAGGAATTCAACAAGGGCAAAAGTTTTGCGAGGAGCTGGAATAGTTCTATGGGATGAGTGCCAAATCCTGCCTACGAAATAAACGTATGTTTAAAATCGTCAGTTTTGTGGAGATATGTTCAAAGGCTGACTCTTACCATCAACATGCGAGTCCAATTGCAAAATGATCGATCCGCAGCGGCGTTTTCGAAGCAGTTGTTGGACATTGGCGAAGGCAAAATACCAATCGATGATACCGGTTTGATCACATTGCCGAACAACTTTTGTACACTTTTACAATCGAAAACAGAATTGATTGAAAGTGTATTTCCGAATATTGTTCAACACTATCAACGCCACGATTATTTAAGTGAACGCGCAATATTGGCACCGAAAAATGTACACGTCAACGAAATCAATTTTGCCATTCAAGAAAAACTGCCAGGAGAAGCTACAACATATATGTACATCGATTGATAGCGTTTTAAATCAAGATGAAGTAGTCAATTATCCAACTGAATTCTTGAATTCTTTGGATCCCCCCGATCTGCCACCGCATCGTTTGGTCCTGAAAGTCGGTTCACCCATTATACTTCTACGAAATCTGAAGCCACCGACTTTGTGTAATGGCACAAGACTTTTAGTCAAAAAATTGTGGCCAAATTTGATTGAAGCAACAAAACTAAATGGCAAGGCATCAGGTGAAGTTGTACTCTTACCACGCATTCCCATGATTCCAACGGACATGCCGTTTGAATTCAAGCGCTTGCAGTTCCCAGTACGTCTTGCCTTTGTGATGACCATCAACAAATCGCAAGGGCAAACGTTTCAAGTGTGCGGCGTCAATTTGGAAGAACCGTGATTCTCCCACGGCCAATTGTTGTATACCAATATGTTTTATAAATGTGTTATAAATAAGTAACAGTTTTACAACAATAAATAAAACACAAAGTAAAAACCCTTAAGAGTTTTAATCGATTTAGGTGAGCGAAACGCACAGGGTAACAGCTAGTAACCCTATATATTTTTTAATCCGGAGGTCTCTTTCCAACGGTACCTTCAAATCGCGGCGCCAAAGAAATCGGAATTGTGCCGGCTATATTGACTGTGCTCCTGAACCAGGCAGTTTTTTTAGGACAAACCCGTCAAATATGTTTAATATCGCAACAAAAAATGGCATTGTCAAGGTAAAGCTGATACTTTGCTATATTATGAGTGAAGGACGCAAATACATTCATAATAAACCAAATATCTAGCATGAAAATATAGCGGAATAATTGGAGTGTTGATAAAAAGGTTTATTATAATTTGAGATACTATATTGTTTGGTGTAGGATCAAAAGATAAGGAAAAGCAATAATAAATCAAATTCAAATAATTATTAGAAAATTAACTCTTTATTTCTGTTCCACATGAGGTACATGTGCATACCTTTTGGCAATTTCCACGACAGCTGGTTCTACGTATCGGAATTGACTCGGATTTTATCCGACCAAGGGCTGTTTTTTCGGCGGTCTAACCCCGTTTGGATAGGTGAAAGTTAATTTGTGTTTGTCACCATTGGAGCAATGCCTTGCAGCAGGGTTGCTCCGTATCCTCCTAACTCGTGCTGGCATTGAGTCCAACCCGGGCCCGGAGGAATTTTTCTGCTGCGTATGCGCAAAACGGCTCCATCCAAACTCCACCTCGGTCAGGTGTAATACATGCAATGGATCGAGCCATCTTAAGACCTGTTCGGGCCTTAAGACTCACAGGGAGTGGACCACGAGTTACGTGCCCCATGTTGCCTACGCAATACTGCGTACACAGCCTCTACGGCTGTGCAATCTGCACATTGTTCGCGCGCTGCGCCACCGCTCACCCCGAGTGGCCAACAGAGGACCTACACGGTCCCCAGGAGCTCAAACAGGCAACATAGCTCCCACTCTGACTTAACCAAGCTAAACAGCCGCTCAGATCTTCTGAGTTGAGCAGGTTTCAACGTAATACGTACAGATCGCGAGCGAGATAATGGTGGTGGCCTAGCCTTCATATTGCACAACACCGTGCAGTATCGTCTAATCGATGAAGACATCGACCGCAGGGATACTACCCTAGAATGTCAGGGTATAGCTATCCGGTCAGACCATGTCGAGCTCGAAATATTTAAAATATACATCCGCCCCAGTTACATGTTGCCCTACAAGATATCACCCGATAATAGGCGCACTACTTCGCGGTGAAAACCGTTTGGTACTAGGCAACTTTAACGCGCACCACGATCTTTGGCATTCCTACTTGTCAAATGATCGTAGGGGGATGGAGCTGGCGGAACACATTGACGATTCGACATTCTGCACAATGAATGACGAAGCCCCCGCCAGAGTTATGTGCACTTGTAATAGCTCGCCCGATATTACCATTGCTAGCGGCGGTCTGATAAATAGCAAAACCTAGCGTCCTATGCTAACCCTCGCATCAGACCATCTGATCATAATTATCTCGATCGAGAAACCTCCCGATTTCGTTTCTGTGGACGACCGTACCTTCATTAACTTTAATAAAGCTAACTGGGTCGGCTTCACAGAATTTACTGAGAGCACTTTTAATGTTCTACCCATTCCTACGGACGTATGCGTTGGCGAAGGTCGATTCCTCAAGGTGATCGCAGTAGCTACCGCTCGCTT
>NW_026092429.1:0-6083 GCF_024586455.1 Bactrocera neohumeralis | reverse complement strand
ATGTATCATATTTGGGAAAAATTGTTAGTAAAATAGGTAATCAGTGTTAATTTTATTGGCGCATTTCGTTTAGCCGAAAGGGAGGTAAAAGTCGTTTTACAAAAGAAATAAAGAGGTAATTTGTAATTTTTAAGAAAAATATTACAACTGACACTACATAGATTTATTGAGTTCATTAAGTTATTAGGTTTTGCTTTTTTTTATACCCTTAAAGCCATTAAAAATGTCGTGTCCAGAAAATTTTAAACACATCACAAAACGTTGTTTATAAAAAACAAGCAAAAGCTCCAGCACTGAAAGCCTCCACAAGGATGCAAGGATGCATTTAAAAACAAAAGAATATGCTATGTTCTAAACAATGAATGGCAAAAATCTCCACACGGACATGTTGGAATCAGAATAAATCTCATTTCTGAATGACTGTCATCAGAAAGAACCATTTTTTTCTATTTACTGGTTTGAAGGCAAAAATATAGAATTGATGAAATGGCTTCAATGCAGTCCTGACTTAAATCCCATCGAGAACCTTTTGGAGTATTCTGGCTAGAGACGTTTATAAAAAGGGTCGCTATGGGTGGCAGTGTTTTTGAAACTGAAGAGAAGGCAATTAAGGACAGTTGGGAAAAAATACACGAAGATATCTTAACAAAACTAATAGAAAGTATGAAAAATCGCATTTTCGATTTAATAAAATGTAATGGAGGCAAAATAAAATATTAATTATTTACTAACTTTAATTTTGTCTCTATTTAGTGTTATTGAAACATTCGGCTTAACGAAATTCGCAATGTTTATCGTAATATCACTATTTTATTAGCAAACCACAATGAAATTCGAAAATCTTTATTTTGTTTAATAATAAAATATATATATTTATTTTCTTGTTTGTACTTTAAGTGGTAGAAATTAAAAAATAACCGACCAGCATTGCAGCTGTCAGTGAGCGACATTGCGAAAGATGCACACAGGTTCTGACGAATTCCGTGGAGACGACATATATGCTCTCTCTTCATTTTTAAGAGAATTCGATGCCGTACTGGCAATGCTGTATACAGATCCAACAGCATGCGAATATGTATACGGAAGGGTAATCCGAAATAAAATTCAAGGTAAGGCATTACATGATATTCGTACTTTATCGTCAGATGCAAACTGACTGAAATCAAAGGAACTCTAATCAGAACTTTTCGGCATTAAAGGAAACATACTGTTAACTTTATCAGCAAGCATTTGCACTGGGACAGTTACATTAGAATTTTATTTTAATTGTTGTTAAATATATTATATAAAATTAAACGAAAAGTCTGAATACGATGTAAGTAAACCAATAGAATTTTAGTCTTCTAAATACGAAAAAATATTTAAAGAACCTTTTTGAGTAATATGACGCTAATTTGGCTTCGCTAATTATAAATAGGAACATAAATGGCTTATCAGATGCTTATACTTTATTAGAAAGCGAAGGTTTAATCTGTAATCAGAATAAGCGTAATGGTATTGATTTTAACGATGATTACTAAAAAACTAAGCAAAACAAAGTAGACATACATTCAAGTTACAACTATAACAGAGAATACAAAATAAATCAACAACATTTCAGAAATCATAATAAAATTTTCAGAAATTCTATCCTGATCAAAATAGGAAGTTTTTTGGCCAAGACAAGAAGCAAAGAGTTATTCAAGTCTAATTAATAATAAGTTTCGGTAGCAAAATTCCAATCGGATATAATAAAAGCACAAATTTTAGAAGAAGTCAGCTAATGAATACAGATTACGCCAAGTTGACGAAATCGATAGAAAGTCCAAGGCTCAAATTTTCATTTTATAGCATCAAAGGAACATTACCCTTAACAGAGCTCACATATAGAAAATAATATTGTTTTATGTCTGTAGACACTGGCTCAACTACTTTACTTCTAAATGAAAAAGTACTACCTTACTACAAAAAGAATCCCACTTCAAGTTCCATTAAAATTTAAAACTTTAAATATTGAAACTAAAATCAGTTCTAAGATTATTACCAATTTACCCAAGATGCAACAATATCATGGAAGTTAACCAGCTTTGAGGGAAAACTTTTCATGCTAGTCTCGGAAAAATATTTTAAACCACTAAAGGCAATTATTAATATGGACAAAGAAAGTATTACTATAACATCGAAATTAAATTTGCAAAAGATTATCCATCTAATATAAACGAACTTACAACGGACGACAAAATTTTCTCCATACCGAACATCAACAATATACTAGACAAACTTGGACGAGCACAGTACTTCTTTGATGATAGATTTAGCAAAAGGTGTTTACGAGGAAGAAAACGCTTTTGTGTTTGTATATAAGATAATTTAATTTAAAAATGTTGGCTTAAAGGATTTTGATATTTTTAACAATTAAGCATGTAAAATGTAAATGCACTCGTTACGGGCGAATGTCTGATGGAAATCCACGGCGAACAGGCGAGACAGTATCCCGATGAAAATATGTAGGTTCATAATGTTTAATGTAGCGCGCAGGATTGACCCGATCGAAGTAAAGTAGAGTAGGTGTCGACGCGGCGTAGTATATATGTACATATGTTAACGTGTTGATGATCGAATTGTGAGTGACAAATTGCTTAGAACGAATTAAAGAGCTTTCCGGTTGTCCACTCCTTTGTGAGTTGGGATGCGTACGAGTGTGGTGTTGTAATGTCATCAGCTGTGGTGAATTAAGCTGTCGTGGGATGCGCTAGTTTTACCGGAGTAGAGGGGGTGGATGTAACTCATTTAAACAAAAAGGATTTCACCAAATCCTTGTCAAAGAAGAAGACCAGTTGAAAACTGATTTTCCTACCCCCTACGGACATTATGAATACATTTCAAAAGACTTATTAACAGTGTTTTGAAAGATTTTTATTAACAAATTTTGCGTTGTGTATCTGGACGATATACTTATTTTTTCCACCAGTTTTGACAAACAAGTTACAAGTACCAAAACAAGTTTTTGGCGAACTAAATAGAAGCGAAAAACAAAATCCAAATCAAATAAATTTAAATTTTCTCCAAAAAAAAATCCTATACCTGGGATTACCCATTGACACCTGAAGGCGTTAAACCAAATGCAAATAAAATAAAACTATTTTGATTTCAAAGACCCTTATCGAATGATTATTTGGAGGTATTAAAAGCGTTTTTTCGATGCCTTTCTTCACATTACGAGTACATGTCTATATATATAAGTATTATATATGTAATAAAAAAGTAAAAACTATCACATCAACACAAAATACGTTTTTAAATCAAACAATTCATTTAAACTATTAATATAATAAATAAATAATTATCCGTAAGTATTAAAAATAAAGTAACAGACTTCCAAAGTCAATAACTAAAAATACAACTTTTTTTTATTGGTCGGGCCGTCCAATTTCTAACATTTACTTTTTTAGTTCTAATGTTGCAAATTTTAGCTTGCTTGTCCAAATCAATCCTTTTTTGTGTTCAAATTCTTCAACAGCCAATTTATATTTTCTTTTTACCCATTTTATGTTTTTTTTTCTTTTTGGAAATCACCTTTAGGTTTTCAATAATTTTAGACAACACTTTTAATGAAATTTTATTTAAAAGGCTCTTTTTCTTTGCAGACGACTCATTTGACGCGAACAATGTGGCATTCTTCCACTGGCGTTGGTTCATTCTGTCGAAATTCGTCGGTTGTGATGTCTGACCCACTTGAGCGTTAACTGTGCTGCACCAAATTCTGTGGTGCCGCTTATTCCACTGACGGATATTTCCATTGCCAGGAGCTCACTAACCTGCCCTCCAACGGGGTTAAGGAGCAATGACTTGAAGGACCACCACACCAGTTCCAGAGATACTTTAGTTTGTTCCGCCGCATTTTTGCTTTCAAAATGGGTTTTATAATGCGACTAGACCTTTAAATAATTAAGTAATCTGTGCTTTAAGACCATTTATAATTAATCTTTTTACCTTTTTCCATTTTAAAACATCTCGCGATGGTGGCTCCGCAGCATTAAAGGTCATATACCATCTCTTTCCATAAAATATTTGCAGCATTTTTTCATGCGTCCATAGTTTTCAGTTGTCCTTGGGAAACTCCGAATATGTTTTCATAATTAACTAAAATTTCGAATTGTGTTGGGTTTGTTTGTTTATTTTTAGAATGTTCCTGTTAAATATATATTTTTTTAATTAAAACTACAAATATGGCTCATAAACCCCATTTTTGGTCCGTTGCGCTTGCCAGTTTGATATCGAATCAAAATTTAAACGCACAAAATTCACACTCGTTTACGCAATATAGAGGCTTCTATTGCGAAGGGTAAAAATAAATGCGTAAAATGGAATTTCAATGCGTTGTCGCCTTACAGGGTTACTTTTATTAACGCGCCTTCACTTGCGCAACGCCTTACAGAGTAACCCCCCAGCTCTTTCGAAATCGGAGCAGTGTTGCAGCAGGACAAACATCCTGTTTGCTTTGCCAGCCGAACTTTGAACGACCATGGGCGTAATTATTCGGTCACAGAAAAGAGCTTTTTGACTATTGTCTGGGCTGCCGGATATTAAATGCATATTTGTATGGCGTTAAATTTATATTACTTCCGATCATCAGCCGTTAAAATGGTTGTATACAAAAACGCAAAGAAAAGATGCTACAATCTACATCATCAGTATTAAGGGAGGAGATAACATTGAACCAGAACTTTTTAACTAGGAATCAATTCTGATACTCATGAAATAAAATGTAGGTAATGACGACAGTTCAAGCTCTTTAAATAATAACGCAAGTGAGATGCAATTGCAATGCATCCACAAGATAGAAGTAATTACATTGGCATTTTAGACACAGTAGTAAATAGATTTCCTGTTCAAATTATATTTGCAAACACTAAAATAATAAAAAAAAGATTTACATCAGTTTAGAAGATCTAAGTAATAATTTAGAACAAATTTTTAGAAAAACGAAAACATTTCAGGTTCAAAAGTAGGAATTTACACAGATCAAGACGATGAAAAAATACAATATTTTACAACTAAAAAAAAAATTGTAGTTATATATAAAATAAGTATAATAATAAGTTTTCAAATTTGTCAGATGTTCTTACAACGCAAAAGATATGACTTAGAAAATGAAACATATAGAAATTCACATGTACCATAAAATGAAAACAGGTCACACTGGTATTAATGAAAATACGAAGGATTAAAAACATGTGTAGTAATAATTGCGATACATGCAATGAGAATAAATACGATCGCAAACCAGTGAACCTTAGTTCACAATGATTGAAAGCCCACAGAATAGAATCAGATCATACATATGGTCATTTACACGAATTCGAAATCTAATTTTTTTAACATTTATAGATCGTTTCTCAAGTTACTGCCTACTATCTTAAGGACAGAAATACCCAAACAATAATTGAGAAACTAAGACAATACCTACCACAGACGTTTTGAAACATTGATAACAGACAACGAAATTAAAAGCGTAAACATTAAAGATTCCCTAAGAACAGAAAATATAAATTTACATCTTACAAAACCTAATAATCATACTTATTAGAAATGCCGACATTGAGAGGTTACATAATAAACTAACTGAAATATTATGATATTAAACATGTACAACTTGTTAGGCATTAAAGACAATCAGCCTATCACGCAATCCATCGTAGCTTCCTGAAGCTACGAATACGAATGTCCGCTACGAATACGCATAATTTGCTATCATTGAATCCATGAATTCGGAACTTTTTTGCCAGACTTAACTTTTGAATTTTGACATTTCGAAATCAGCTGTGTAGAAGAAAAAATTTAAATTTTGATTAATAAAAGTGAAATCATTTGTATTCAAATTGATTTTACGTTGCTTGAGGAAGAACGTGAGAGAAGTCGGCGTGATCTAAAAATTCACCGAAAATCACTGATGGGCAAGAGCAACCCTTTCGATGTGGACGAAACAATGTACAGTTCAAGAATTCACATAAATTTATAGTTAAATTTTATTAAAATTATTTTAAAAAAGTTTATTAAAAAATATCGGGTTTAAAAAAGGCGTATTTACGATGTCCTTTATG
>NW_026092428.1:0-6684 GCF_024586455.1 Bactrocera neohumeralis | reverse complement strand
CTAAATCTAAAACTGATAATTTTAAACAAGTAAATACAAGGATTTTGCGTTAAAGTGTGATGCATAAAAAAGTGGAAGTAGGCAAATACAATTTTGAAGCACTTTTTGATACAGGAAGTAAATTTAATATAATAACAAACAAAGTTTATATGAGCATAGGTAAGCCCAGACTTCAAAATGTTAATGTCTGTCTAGTTGGTTTTGGTGATAGCAATTGCGAAAACAAAATGAAGCCAACGGGTTCAGTGAAGCATGAAATATCAATTGATAACGAAAAATATAGTTTAAATTTTATGGTGGTTCCTGATAAATATTTGGACGTTGACATATTGCTAGGCGAAGACTTCTGTGCGAAAGCAACAATTACAACAACTGCTCATGGACTGTCATTTAAAAAAGTTGAAAAAGACGCATGTGAAGACGAAGTGAAACTGTTGAAAATTGATATTTCAAATGATGAATCGTTAAATATTGACGAAAATGCTAGTATTGGCGCGCAAAAGACAATTCGCGATTTGATTGGCAACTACAAACCTATTAAGAGCAAGTCTCCAAACATTATAATGAATATAATTTTAAAAGATGAAACTCCAATTTATTCAATGCCGCGTAGACTTCCGTTAGCAGAAAGATATAAAGTAGACGAAATAATCGAACAATGGTTAAAAGACGGAGTAATTGAACATTCAAATTCTGAGTTTTGCAGTCCAATTGTGCTAGTAAAAAAACGCGACGGTTCGCCAAGGTTATGTGTTGATTTTAGAAAAATAAACAAAGTTATGGTGAAATATCGGTTTCCATTACCACTGATCGAAGATCAGCTTGATCGGTTACAAAATGCGAAAATTTTCAGTACGATAGACCTTAAAAATGGTTTCTTTCACGTGCCAATTGCAGAGGCTAGTAAAAAGTATACCTCTTGCATTACTCATAATGGACAGTCTCAATTTTGCAAAGTTCCGCTTGGATTATCCAATTCGCCGAGTGTTTTTATACTCTCGCAACAATGTTGCTAACGAGAGTATTAGGGAGGGGCATATTTGGACGCAATTGTTTTGGAAAAGTGGGCGTGGCCCCGCCCCCTACTAAGTTTTTTGTACATATCTCGGAAACTACTATAGCTATGTCAACCAAAGTCTACAAAGTCGTTTTCTTCAGGCATTTCCATATACAGTTCAAAAATGGAAGAAATCGGATAATAACCACGCCCACCTCCCATACGAAGGTTATGTTCAAAATCACTAAAAGTGCGTTAACCGACTAACAAAAAACGTCAGAAACACTAAATTTTACGGAAGAAGTGGCAGAAGGAAGCTGCACCCAGCCTTTTTTTAAAAATTGAAAATGGACGTGGCGCCGCCCACTTATGGACCAAGAACCATATCTCAGGAGCTACTAGACCGATTTCAATGAAATTCGGTATATAATATTTTCTTAACACCCTGATGACATGTACAAAATATGGGTGAAATCGGTTCACTTCTTCCAATATAAAGCTATTTTGAATTCCATCTGATGCCTTCTCTGTATAATACGAGTATAAACATTAGGAACCAATGATGATAGCGGAATAAAACTTTACAAAAACGTATTATGAAATCTCGATTATCACTTTACCATGCGAGAGTATAAAATGTTCGGTGACACCCGAACTTAGCCCTTCCTTACTTGTTCAAAAATACATTAATGCCATATTTCGAGAAGTAACGCGTAGAGGCATTGCATTGCCTTATATAGACGATATAATAGTGCCTGGAGGTGATGAGAAAGAAGCTCTAAATAATTTAATTGAGGTAATTAATATATGCAAAGACTATGGACTTGAAATTAATTTGAACAAGTAAGGAAGGGCTAAGTTCGGGTGTCACCGAACATTTTATACTCTCGCATGATAAAGTGATAATCGAGATTTCATTATACGTCATTTACATATTTTTCAAATACCGTATTTTTGTAAAGTTTTATTCCGCTATCATCATTGGTTCCTAATGTACTAATATTACACAGAGAAGGCATCAGATGGAATTCAAAATAGCGTTATATTGGAAGAAGGCGTGGTTGTGAACCGATTTCACCTATATTTCGTACATGTCATCAGGGTGTTAAGAAAATATTATATACCGAATTTCATTGAAATCGGTCGAGTAGTTCCTGAGATATGGTTTTTGGTTCATAAGTGGGCGAGGCCACGCCCATTTTAAATTTTTAAAAAAGCCTGGGTGCAGCTTCCTTCTGCAATTTCTTCCGTAAAATTTAGTGTTTCTGACGTTTTTTGTTAGTCGGTTAACGCACTTTTAGTGATTTTCAACATAACCTCTGTATGGGAGGTGGGCGTGGTTATTATCCGATTTCTTCCATTTTTGAACTGTATATGGAAATGCCTGAAGAAAACGATTCTGTAGAGTTTGGTTGACATAGCTATAGTAGTTTCCGAGATGCGTACAAAAAACTTAGTAGGGGGCGGGGCCACGCCCACTTTTCCAAAAAAACTACGTCAAAATATGCCCCGCCATAATGCGATCCTTTGTGCCAAATTTCACTTTAATATCTTTATTTATGGCTTAGTTATGACACTTTATAGGTTTTTGGTTTCCGCCATTTTGTGGGCGTGGCAGTAGGCCGATTTTGCCCATCTTCGAACTTAACCTTTTTATGGAGCCAAGGAATACGTGTACCAAGTTTCATCATGATATCTCAATTTTTACTCAAGTTACAGCTTGCACGGACGGACGGACAGACGGACGGACGGACAGACAGACATCCGGATTTCGACTCTACTCGTCACCCTGATCACTTTGGTATATATAACCCTATATCTGACTCTTTTAGTTTTAGGACTTACAAACAACCGTTATGTGAACAAAACTATAATACTCTCCTTAGCAACATTATTGCGAGAGTATAAAAAGCATGTATAAAGAGGTTATTCGACGTGAGCACGAAAAAGGTCATTTTGCCGTGCGAAAAACCAAAGAACTTATTAATGCAGAATACTTTATTCCAAAAGTCGACGAAAAAATAAAAACGTATATTGAGAGTTGCATACCCTGCATCATATCAAATCGAAAACCAGGAAAGCAGGAGGGTGAACTGCATCCTCTGCAAAAAGGCGACACTCCACTCCAGACATATCATATAGATTTCTTGGGTCCTCACGAATCAACGAGTAAGCAATATAAGCATATATTCGCTGTTATTGACGCATTCACAAAATTTTGCTGGTTGTATCCTACGAAGACGACATCGGCCCAAGAAGTCATATCGCGACTGCGAGTTCAAAGTACGAATTTTGGTAACCCACAACAAATAATTTCCGACCGTGGTTCAGCGTTCACATCAGCTGAATTCCAAAATTATTGTAAAGACGAAAACATAAGTCATGTAAAAGTAACAACCGGACTTCCACGCGCAAATGGCCTGGTTGAGCGACTCAATACGGTTATTATTCAAGTGCTAACGAAGTTAAGTCTGGAAGATTGTACTAAGTGGTATAAAAACGTCGATAAGGTCCAACAAATGATTAACTCTACATATTCAAGAAGCATAAATACAACACCGATAGAACTACTGACAGGAGTAAAGATGCGTACTAAAGAAGATCTGCATATTAAATCTCTAATCGACGAAGAAATACAAAAGCAGTTCGAATGTGAGAGAGCTGAAAATCGGCGTTGTGCCAAAGGACAGTTGCTGAAGGTACAAGAAGAAAATCGAAAAACGTATAACTTCCGACGAAAACAAGCAAAAAAGTACCACATAGGCGATGCGGTTGCGATAAAGCGAACGCAGTTGGGCGGAGACCTAAAGCTGAAGCCAAAATATCTGGGTCCTTATCAAATCATTAAGGTCAAAGCCAACGATACCTATGACGTTAAGAAAACAGATCTCTGTGAGGGGCCAAAGCAAACAACAACATGTGCGGAGTTTATGAAACCTTCGTCAAACTTTGCAGATAGCAGCGCATTCGAGGGCGAAAGCGAAGCAGGAAGGCCGAGTTGTGGGGACAGCAAAACCGTATAATGGCGTAATGCGAACCAGAAATCTGGCAACTACGAGCAGCATCAAAAAAGTTTCCTACAAAAATAAAAAGAGTCAAGTCGCGTTTGAGAAGCCGAAGACGAGAACGAAGTTTTGGTGTCTGCAGTATTTTTATAAATTCATTGTAAAACTGTCATTTCTTTTTAAATCGTTTATTTCATTATATCGTAACAACTAATGTTAACAAATTTCTAATTAAACTAAATAAACCTTAAATTCATTTTCTTAACTAATTTGTGCGGCTTGTGGGTGGAATCCTACAAAATATGGGGGCTTAACCGTAAGACTAGAGTATTAGAAGTGTATGTGAATCATGAATCGATTGCGCTAGCAGTGCAGAAGTATTGAGGGAGGGTAGCAGATGTTGCAATAAATAAAGCAAGCGACGACTGATACAAAAATTGGCATAGTACCACGAAACGACGTTATATTTTGAAATCAGACGCGACAAAACTACAAAAATGTCTAAGCTAAGTGACTTTGTGAATGTTCGCGAAAATCTACGCAAAAGCCGAAAAGAATGTATATTAGCTTTACATAAATATGTATTCGAATGTGAAGGTGATAGAAAGAATCGACAGCGCTTGCGTGAGTTTGAAGGGTTCATTTTTGATGAGTCTGACGGCGCGTACACACAAAAACTTGCGTACATTAAACAAAATTTAGCAGAAATCGATCTCGCTTCCATTTGCGGTGTGCTTTGCTTAAATTATAAATCCGACAATATAGTCGATCACATTTTTCAAAATCTTCGAAAGGGAAATTTACTTGCCGCAGACAAGGACGACGATGATAACGAAAACGACGATAACGAAGAAGACGACGAAAGCGAAGATGGCGATGAAAACAACGACGACGAAGATGAAAATAAGAACAATAAAAACAAAGACGAAGGCTTTGAAAGTTGTTGCGAGGTCAACGTGGCCAGCGGTAGCAATAACGCACAAGAAGGAGTAAGACAAGTGTATGTGCAACAGCCAAGGTTTGCAGTAAGCTTTCGTGACATTGAAGACACAATAAGGCCGTATGATGGTAGCGAAAAATTTCCAATACAAAATTGGATAAACGAATTCGAAGAAGTAGCAGCACTCATGCAGTGGGATGATTTTAGCTTCCCGTGCAAGTATCGACGAAAGTTCGCTAATATCTTATGTTATCGACGGAATTCGAGATTTGAGTGTAAATAAAGCAATATTGTACGGTACGGAAAATATAAAACAATTCAAAGAAAAGCTCAAGTGTTATGAAAAAATGCGAAGTAATGTCAAGCAAGAAGTTGAACAAAGAGGAGTATACAAACAGAAAAAGATTGTCGATAGTGTTGATGCTGAAAAGAAAGAAGTCAGATGTTTTAATTGCGGGGTAAAAGGGCATAACAGTGTAGAATGTAAAAACAAAGAAAAAGGTACTAAATGTTTTAAATGTAATGAATTTGGTCACATTGGGAAAAATTGTCCTAAATCTAAAACTGATAATTTTAAACAAGTAAATACAAGGATTTTGCGTTAAAGTGTGATGCATAAAAAAGTGGAAGTAGGCAAATACAATTTTGAAGCACTTTTTGATACAGGAAGTAAATTTAATATAATAACAAACAAAGTTTATATGAGCATAGGTAAGCCCAGACTTCAAAATGTTAATGTGTGTCTAGTTGGTTTTGGTGATAGCAATTGCGAAAACAAAATGAAGCCAACGGGTTCAGTGAAGCATGAAATATCAATTGATAACGAAAAATATAGTTTAAATTTTATGGTGGTTCCTGATAAATATTTGGACGTTGACATATTGCTAGGCGAAGACTTCTGTGCGAAAGCAACAATTACAACAACTGCTCATGGACTGTCATTTAAAAAAGTTGAAAAAGACGCATGTGAAGACGAAGTGAAACTGTTGAAAATTGATATTTCAAATGATGAATCGTTAAATATTGACGAAAATGCTAGTATTGGCGCGCAAAAGACAATTCGCGATTTGATTGGCAACTACAAACCTATTAAGAGCAAGTCTCCAAACATTATAATGAATATAATTTTAAAAGATGAAACTCCAATTTATTCAATGCCGCGTAGACTTCCGTTAGCAGAAAGATATAAAGTAGACGAAATAATCGAACAATGGTTAAAAGACGGAGTAATTGAACATTCAAATTCTGAGTTTTGCAGTCCAATTGTGCTAGTAAAAAAACGCGACGGTTCGCCAAGGTTATGTGTTGATTTTAGAAAAATAAACAAAGTTATGGTGAAATATCGGTTTCCATTACCACTGATCGAAGATCAGCTTGATCGGTTACAAAATGCGAAAATTTTCAGTACGATAGACCTTAAAAATGGTTTCTTTCACGTGCCAATTGCAGAGGCTAGTAAAAAGTATACCTCTTGCATTACTCATAATGGACAGTCTCAATTTTGCAAAGTTCCGCTTGGATTATCCAATCGCCGAGTGTTTTTATACTCTCGCAACAATGTTGCTAACGAGAGTATTAGGGAGGGGCATATTTGGACGCAATTGTTTTGGAAAAGTGGGCGTGGCCCCGCCCCTACTAAGTTTTTTGTACATATCTCGGAAACTACTATAGCTATGTCAACCAAAGTTTACAAAGTCGTTTTCTTCAGGCATTTCCATATACAGTTCAAAAAATGGAAGAAA
>NW_026092427.1:0-7216 GCF_024586455.1 Bactrocera neohumeralis | reverse complement strand
CCTTTACGCCCGATGAGCTTTTGTCATTTTTGGATCGATAACATCGATTGTGGTTATCCAATTGGTTTAAATTTTTACGAAATGTCAGCAGAGGTCAGTTTTTGTTTTACATACCACCAATAAGTGGCTGCACCAAAACAGTTATATTTAAAAAGTTCTTTCTTTTGCAACAGACCTTGTACATACCTAAAATTTTGTCAACTTATAATTAAAGTTTATAATATTTCACTATGTTGAAAATCAGTCTGGTGCCCCAAACCCCACAAGAATGGGCACTGAGGTGCCCAGCTAACGGTTTATGTTAAATTTCCACTTTAAAGACTCTCTTGGAGCTGGTTATGTTGATTCTGTATCTGGAATAGGTGCCACGGACCACAGTACTAAATATCATCAGGATTAGTTAATATTTATCGCTTATGGAACCGACACATGGGCGGACGAAAAGGGACAAACAGTCATTCCCGGAATCCATCTCGCTTTGTCATCCTGATCATTTATAACTCTAAATCTAACTCATTTAGGTTTAGATGTTTCAAACTACCATTAGGGGAAATAAAATTATACTACACCATAGCAACATGTTGGGAGAGTATTACAATTAAAGTCATAACAATACTAAATGTAATAAAACTATTATATATTTACGCAATATCGATATGAGGTTCTACATATATGTATATCAGGTTAATCTACATACATATATAAAGAGATGAACTCAAGGTCTTCGTAACCCGTCCAATAGGGAAATGCGTGTAATACGCACATTTCAAATAAAACAAAATCTATTGAAGCTACATATGCATATACCAATCGCAAATTTAGGTTGTTGATTATAAAATATAGTAATGTCGATCTCTGCTCGATGTATAAGTTGTTAATAGCTATACACATCCCAACAACACATTTAGTGTTAACATTCCCATTCGGCCATTTAATGCCGTAGTATGAAGAAGTAAAACCGTTAAAATTAAGCACAGTTATATTTGAAATCACTAGAAGTGTGATAACGTCTAAGAAATTTAGGTACAAAAATTTAGTTAAACTGACAGTCAAATTAAAAAGACAGCAGACGTTTGGCATGTTTCACTATAGAATATTTATTCGCAACAATTTCTTTATGGAAATATGAACTCCTCTTTAAAAGATAGATAAGGACTCTAATCAATTTTATTATTCACTTTCAAGTTAGTTACTTTTTATTTATTAAAGGCAAACGAGAAAAACAACAGACATTATTAAATGCAGCCTTTTGGTTATTCATCGGATGGATTACACATTATAACCTTTTTGGACAATGGGCCGCATTCTCTACTTCCATCACTATTTTCCAGCTGTAATATTTAACTCAATGTTGGCAGGTAAAATCATGAAAATATTTTTGACTTAAAAATACTATATTTTATACTCAGCAGTTTAAATTCTTTCTAACAATGTATTGTTAGCTTTTTTGAATGATGCTGCTTAACCGATACATTTAATTTCAGATTTATATAACATTCTAAATCTTTCTGAAATTGTTTTATAGAAATCTTT
The DNA here is from genome assembly GCF_024586455.1 of Bactrocera neohumeralis. Taxonomy (NCBI): domain Eukaryota; kingdom Metazoa; phylum Arthropoda; class Insecta; order Diptera; family Tephritidae; genus Bactrocera; species Bactrocera neohumeralis. Next base: position 5,683 of record NW_026092427.1, on the reverse strand, counting down.
CAATGTCACCATTACACGTATGACTGTTGGGTTTGGTTAAATGGGAGTTCTATATTTCGTTATTTAAAAATTCCCCTAATTCTTGTAGCATTAAATTCATTGACAGATACTATTTTCTTTGGTTTTCTTATTTTAAAATAGTTCCTCTTGTTTTTGTCCATATTTGGGAAAATTTTGTATATAATTGCTAAAAAATTTAAATCTTTTATTACATAGGTGTCTATGTTGATTATTTATTATTTATTATTCTTCGTAAGAGCGTTTCTGTATTGAAAGAGATTTTTTGTTTAATAGGTCTCATATCATATTTTACTTCTTGACATGTTTCGCATTGGTTACTTCTATATATGAAGGATATATAAGTTCGGACTCCTTTTAGATAATTTGTAATTGGTTGTACTACCTTTGCATGATTCTTGACAATTTTTATAATAACCTATTATACATAAAAGCTCTTAATCTGGTATTCCGTTTTTGGTAATTCTACCTCTTATATTACTTTGATTTTATTTGGATTTGGCTTGATACCATCTTTGTAAGAATGTGTCCTAAAATTCTGTTTTTTTTCAGAAAATTACATCTATCCATTTGTATTTTTAAAATTTTTGATTCTAATACCTTGAAAATATCTTCTAATTGATTGTATATGTTCTGTAACGTTGTACTAAAGATTAGTATATCATCTAAGTATACTACTCATGTTTTTGTTTATAAAGTCTCGTAAATTTCGTTCATGAGTCGTTGAAAGGTTGCTGGCATTCTTTAGCCCGAATGGCATTCTTGTAAATTCAAACAAGCCATTAGGTGTTACGAACGCAGTTTACACCTATCTTCCTCTTTTGATTGTAATTTGATGATAACCTTTTGCTAAGTCTAGTGTAGTAAAATATTGGGTTCGTCCCAATTTATCTAACATTGAATCAATATTAAAAGAGGATATTTATCATCTATAGTTACCCTCATTCAACTTTCTTTATTCTATTAATATCCTGAATCTCTTTTCCCTGAATTATCCATTTTCTTTTTGAAATTACTATTAAAGGGCTGGAATATCGAGAATTACTTTACCTTATAATTTCTGTTCCTCCATTCCTCTGATTTGTTTTTCTAACTTCTCTCATGTTGGGGTGAATATCTATATAATTTAGAATTTATTTACTCTTCTGTAGTAGTTTTTTCGTGTTGAATTTCCGTAGTACTTGTTAAATCTTTCTCCTTCTTTAAATAAAAAAGGTTTTCGAATTTTTCAATAATTTCGTGATTTCTAACTCTTCTGTATTTAGATGATCTAACTGAATTTCTTTTAATTTCTCATTTGTTGCTTCTAGGGTACATATTTTCTTCACTGAAATTGAATGGTTTATTTAAAAATTCTGATTCTTTTTTATTTAGTGAAATTTTTTCATCTATTAGATTTATCATCATGTTTAAATGATTTAATAAATCAATTCGTATTAAGAAATTATACTTCCTATTTTTTAATGATGTCGATCGCCATCTTATATCTCTTAGGCTTCATCGTAAAAAAATTTGATGCATTGACTTCTCTATAATCTTCAAGTTCTCTGTAGCTTTGCCTAGTAAGCGTTCGAAGGTGATTTTGGCTGCAACTATGCTAAAGTGTCCTGCTATTCGGGATCTCTCTTGATCTGAGTTATTACCTTCTCTATAATCTTCAAATTCTCTATAGCTTTGCCTAGGCGTTTGCAAGCGATTTTGGCTGCTCCTGCTGCTAGGGTGTCCTGCCGTTTGAGATCTCTCTTGATCGAATTCTATACTTTCGACTTCATAGGCTCTCCTTTATGTAGCCTTAATTGGTTTGAATTTATATTTTCCTTTCTCTACCAGAATTATTATCTTTATATGTTGGGAACCTTGCCCATATTGGTTAGAATTATTATCTCTATTTGCTTTCTGTTGGAAATTTTGTCTAAATTGATAAGAATTGTTTTAAACAATTCCTTTATTTTGCATGAAGAATTTTGAACATTTTGCCTAACTTGACCTGGTCTATCATCTTTGAATATATATTTTTTCATAGTATTTTTTGTATTGTCCATACTGTCAACATGTGAGTTTGATTTTTTAATTCTGGCCTAATACATGTATCTTATATTTTCTTGTTTGTCATGTTCCTCATGTAAATTTTTGTCTAACAGTGTCCCCTGTAATCATTTCTTCAATGGTGTTCACTAAAAGACTGTCCACATTACTTATGTCTATCCCTACATCGTCCTTATTAAATATTTATTATAATTTTTGTCAGATTTGTATTTGATATTTTATATAACTATTCATAACTCACTCACCGTGTTTACCTTTATACTGCACATCCTCTATATACGTCATAGGGTTCCAAATCAGGCTTGTATCTTAGCTTCAGCGCACTCTTGATTTCCGTCCAGTTGCCAGGTGCGGTAGATTTATTATTATGTCGTTTGCCTCCTTGTATAGGCCTGTAGTTTACTGCCCTGGTGGCTTCTTTTACTTCCTCATCTCTTATGTTTGACAGCAGATATTCGATGCCGTGCTTGAATGAATCTATTGTTACTTCTCCTTTTCCCGTGAATGCGGGTATGTGTTGAATGTTTTTCATAATTCGTTTGTAAGTCATTTTCATTGGTTGATTGACGATGTTGAGTTCGACACATGCTTGTCGAAGTTGCTCAACTGCTACTCTCTTCTTTTCAGTTGACGACCTCTTACGTTGGTATTTGAATCTGCTCTTTTTCCATTTTTCTGTTATCGAATATTTGTTGCCTCGATGTTTTGATTTCGATAGTTTTCCTTGTTACCTTTGTGAGCACACACAGACCAGACGTATCCCATCATGGCAGCACTGTTTGTCAGTTATTCTTATTATTTCATTCTCTTTATATTCTTCTTTGAAATTTACAGTTTCAACTGAATTCTAAGCTTTTAGTTTTTAGAAGCGTCACTTCTTGTGACGCCAACAAGTGAAAAAGTCTTTTGAGTTATATTAATAAATAATCGTTTAAATATTAAATGTGGTGTTTTAATACTGCCACGCCTTCGATAATTTTGTTGACTGCACGCTTTTGTTTTCGTGTTCACTGCAAAACTTTTTTCGGATATTTTCGGTGGATTAACGCCTTTCATTTATGGTCGTTTTCACGCGAAAACCAAAAAAACTTTTTTCGGATACTTTCGGTGGTTAACGCCTTTCATTTAAGGTCATTATCACTGAGAAAAAAATTATTTTATTTCATTTTTTCGATATTTTCGGTGGGTTAACGCCTTTAACTTAAGGTCGTTTTCACTGCGAAAAAAATTATATTTGGTGTATCCTGAGGGGTCTGGTCAACTTCCTTGAGGATACAGATTTACAGGATTTGTTTAGGTATTATAGTTAGGTTTATCACTATCCTTGTAATAATTTTTTCAAGGATTACCGACTGCGCCAACTATGCTTTGCGTCGCACAACGGGTTTTTAAAAATGTCAAAGAAATCAAATTGAATTACAAAAAGAGGTGATTTTGATGGTAATGAAGAACAGACTGCTTTGTTTTATTAAATTGACTTAAAATGAAGCTTATTCTAATTATAACTTGCTTATTAATATTATGAACTTATTTTTAACATATCATTGCTGAATAAGCATAATTTATTACTTTCAATAATTCTTAGGAAATTTACTTGTTAAATTAATTTTTTGATTACTTATTTGTTTAACCAAATTGCAAAAGCCGGAAATGGCGTTAAGTTGTAATTTGCTTTAACAGTTCATCGTATTTGTCAAATGCATTTGCCAGGTGCTTTTACATACTGAGTCGTACATGTAGCTCGCGCGACACTACACCAGGATGAATATAAAACCATTTTGGTTTTGCTCCAGCAGATGGTGCAATCCCAGTACATACGATCAATCAGCTTTACCTTTGCGGGCGGAAAATTTGTAATAAGAAAACTTTAAAATAATAATACAATTATTTATTTACGAGTGCGTTTGATTAAGGTCCATCCTACAAATTCTCCCCCTTTTGCATGAAAAAAATACTTTATAAAGCAAAAGCAACCAGTGAATAGATGTATGACGTATAACGGTATGAGAATGCAGTGACTGTAGCATGGAAAGTGTAAGTTTAGAGCACAGCATAAGTTGCAGAGAGCAGCCTAGCAGCACCTCCGTTCGTTTTAGAACCGTATTAAGACATAGCAACGTTTAAGGCAGCACCTAAATTTCGTTTGTACGGTATTTATTTAGCACATAGTAAGTTATATTCAGGTACTAGAGGACCCGCCCTGTTTACTGTGGCTGCTACATAGGTAGTACTACTAATACCATCTATATGATTTCTATTAGTTAGATTATAAGTATTAGTTAAGGAATAATAGCATTTTTGGTGAAGCAACAAAAATGAATCAGAAAGCATTTCGTGCGTTTAGAAAGAATTGATTTTTAGGGTAAAAATACTATTGAATTTTTTGGGCTTGTGCATCAGTGAAATCAATCGAGTCCAATCGATTGTTCGCTCGGTGGACTGCATTAAGAAACGGTGGAAAGACAAAGTAATCGGCTGGCAAGGTTATGGCATCAGTCTTGCAATGCTTCGAAAAGACTTCTGTATATCTCAAATTTTTTTAGACCTTTTTATCAACACTTCAGTTATGCCGCTATTTTTTTATGCCAGATCTTTCGCAATTTTAAATTGTCTGTCAAGATACCCCTCAATAGTTAGCAGGTATGCAAAAATTATAGCTACCCATAGATGTATTGAATCACCCAACTTATTACTTAAGAGAAAACTTGTCTACAGATGTCGCCTTTTACTTTGGCATCGTTTTGTTTATTGCACGTTTACGCCAATTTTAGGTTTGAATATTGGATACTGCGATGGTAGCGCAATCTATCGGTCAAACATTCCAACACACACAAAAAATTTCTTCAAAATCGGTCCAGCCGTTTAGGAGCAGTTCAACTACAAACACACGGTCAGAAGATTTATATATATAAAGATAAGCAATTTGATGCAAAGCTTAGACTCAAATGCTTAACATAAGTTCAAGAAAATTTCCTGCGGTAAATTTTCTTGTGCTGGTATGCAGCTCTGAAGAAATCTAGTACTAATTTTAATAAATTTTTTCAATAAAATGCGTTGTTCATCCTAAATTTATTAAAATCATTATTAGGAAGTATATTTCATTTTGAAATGTTGTATAAAACTTACCAATCATCAACAACATTCCTTAAATCGCAATGAAAATATTTATGTTACTACATGCGTATGTACATACATATTACACACAAAGTTTATTTTATTTGTTTATTCTTCTTGCTACTTAATGTGTTATCATTCACAATGCGTAACCAGATGTCAAATTATTTGAAGAAACAATAAAGGGGGATTCTCTTGTGTCTTGCAAGATTGCAGATTGCAAAAATCCGATAACGAAATATACAAGGGCACGAGAGCGCCCATTGCAGAATCTAGATATAGGAACGGCTGATTCGATCAATTTATTGTAAATGACTATTGTGCATGGCTGAAGTATTTTGAATCGGCCCACCACCTGCATTCATTCTAACAAAGAAACTATAACAAATCTTTATAATTAAAATGGAAATTATATAATCTATTTAAAATTTACTTTATCCCAAATTTTAACGTCAAAATATTTTTTTTAAAAAAAAATAATTTTTTGAAAATAAAAGGGGATTTC
>NW_026092426.1:0-9269 GCF_024586455.1 Bactrocera neohumeralis | reverse complement strand
ACTCAAATATTTGATGTTAATGATTTGAAGCAACTCAATATCGACTGCTAAATGTGTATATACACGAAAATCTACTTTATACCTGAATATAAGATTGTCGATTTCTTCCAAATGCACTGCCGTTATGGCTTTATGTCAACTTCAGTAAGATGAAGAAGTTTAATTAACTTAAATATGTTAAATTAGTGATTTAGGGCAACTCAATATCGACTACTAAATGTGTATATACAAGAAAATCGACTTTATACCTGAATATAAGATTGTCGAATTCTTCCAAATGCACTGCCGTTATGGCTTTATGTCAACTTCAGCAAGATGAAGAAGGTTAATTGACTTAAATATGATAAATTAGTGATTTAGAGCAACTCAATATCGACTACTAAATGTGTATATACAAATAAATCGACTTTATACCTGAATATAAGATTGTCGAATTCTTCCAAATGCACTGCCGTTATGGCTTTATGTCAACTATAAAATGAAAAGGTTTAGTGATTTAATGATTTAGTGATTTAACAACTCAATATCGACTACTAAATGTGTATATACAAGTAAATCGACTTTATACCTGAATATAAGATTGTCGAATTCTTCCAAATGCACTGCCGTCATGGCTTTATGTCAACTTCAGTAAAAATAAAAAGGTTAATTAACTTAAACATTTGATGTTAATGATTTGAAGCAACTCAATATCGACTGCTAAATGTGTATATACAAGAAAATCGACTTTATACCTGAATATAAGATTGTCGAATTCTTCCAAATGCACTGCCGTTATGGCTTTATGTCAACTTCAGTAAGATGAAGAAGGTTAATTAACTTAAACATTTGATGTTAATGATTTAAGCAACTCAATATCGACTGCTAAATGTGTATATACAAGAAAATCGACTTTATACCTGAATATAAGATTGTCGAATTCTTCCAAATGCACTGCCGTTATGGCTTTATGTCAACTTCAGTAAAAATAAGAAGGTTAACTAACTTAAACATTTGATGTTAATGATTTGAAGCAACTCAATATCGACTGCTAAATGTGTATATACAAGAAAATCGACTTTATACCTGAATATAAGATTGTCGAATTCTTCCAAATGCACTGCCGTTATGGCTTTATGTCAACTTCAGTAAAAATTAGAAGGTTAACTAACTTAAACATTTGATGTTAATGATTTGAAGCAACTCAATATCGACTGCTAAATGTGTATATACAAGAAAATCGACTTTATACCTGAATATAAGATTGTCGAATTCTTCCAAATGCACTGCCGTTATGGCTTTATGTCAACTTCAGTAAGATGAAGAAGGTTAATTAACTTAAACATTTGATGTTAATGATTTGAAGCAACTCAATATCGACTGCTAAATGTGTATATACAAGAAAATCGACTTTATACCTGAATATAAGATTGTCGAATTCTTCCAAATGCACTGCCGTTATGGCTTTATGTCAACTTCAGTAAGATGAAGAAGGTTAATTAACTTAAATATTTGATGTTAATGATTTAAGCAACTCAATATCGACTGCTAAATGTGTATATACAAGAAAATCGACTTTATACCTGAATATAAGATTGTCGAATTCTTCCAAATGCACTGCCGTTATGGCTTTATGTCAACTTCAGTAAAATGAAGAAGGTTAATTAACTTAAACATTTGATGTTAATGATTTGAAGCAACTCAATATCGACTGCTAAATGTGTATATACAAGAAAATCGACTTTATACCTGAATATAAGATTGTCGAATTCTTCCAAATGCACTGCCGTCATGGCTTTATGTCAACTTCAGTAAGATGAAGAAGGTTAATTAACTTAAACATTTGATGTTAATGATTTGAAGCAACTCAATATCGACTGCTAAATGTGTATATACAAGAAAATCGACTTTATACCTGAATATAAGATTGTCGAATTCTTCCAAATGCACTGCCGTTATGGCTTTATGTCAACTTCAGTAAGATGAAGAAGGTTAATTAACTTAAACATTTGATGTTAATGATTTGAAGCAACTCAATATCGACTGCTAAATGTGTATATACAAGAAAATCGACTTTATACCTGAATATAAGATTGTCGAATTCTTCCAAATGCACTGCCGTTATGGCTTTATGTCAACTTCAGTAAGATGAAGAAGGTTAATTAACTTAAATATGATGTTAATGATTTGAAGCAACTCAATATCGACTGCTAAATGTGTATATACAAGAAAATCGACTTTATACCTGAATATAAGATTGTCGAATTCTTCCAAATGCACTGCCGTCATGGCTTTATGTCAACTTCAGTAAAATGAAGAAGGTTAATTAACTTAAACATTTGATGTTAATGATTTGAAGAAACTCAATACCCACTGCTAAATGTGTATATGCAAGAAAATCGACTTTATACCTGAATATAAGATTGTCAAATTCCTCCAAATGCACTGCCGTCATGGCTTTATGTCAACTTCAGTAAAATGAAGAAGGTTCTAAGATGAAGAAGGTTAATTAACTTAAACATTTGATATTAATGATTTGAAGACAACTCAATATCGACTGCTAAATGTGTATATACAAGAAAATCGACTTTATACCTGAATATAAGATTGTCGAATTCTTCCAAATGCACTGCCGTTATGGCTTTATGTCAACTTCAGTAAGATGAAGAAGGTTAATTGACTTAAATATGATAAATTAGTGATTTAGAGCAACTCAATATCGACTACTAAAAGTGTATATACAAGAAAAGCGACGTTATACCTGAATATAAAATTGTCGAATTCTTCCAAATGCACTGCCATTATTGCTTTATGTCAACTTCAGCAAGATGAAGAAAGTTAATTACCTTAAATTTTTGATGTTAATGATTTGAAGAAATTCAATATCTATTGCTAAATATGTATATACAAGAAAATCTACTTGATACCTGATTGTCTTATTCTTCCGAATTTACTGCCGTTATGGCTTTATGTCAACTTCAGCAAGATGAAGAAGGTTAATTACCTTAACTATTTGATGTTAATGATTTGAAGAAATTCAATATCTATTGCTAAATATGTATATACAAGAAAATCTACTTTATAAATGATTGTCTAATTCTTCCGAATTTACTGCCGTTATGGCTTTATGTCAACTTCAGCAAGATCAAAAAGGTTAATTGTCTTAAATATTTGATATTAATGATTTAAAGCAACTCAATATTGACTGCTAAATGTGTATATACAAGAAAATCGACTTTATACCTGAATATAAGATTGTCGAATTCTTCCAAATGCACTGCCGTTATGGCTTTACGTCAACTTCGGTAAGATGCAGAAGGTTAGTTAACTCAAATATTTGATGTTAATGATTTGAAGCAACTCAATATCGACTGCTAAATGTGTATATACACGAAAATCTACTTTATACCTGAATATAAGATTGTCGATTTCTTCCAAATGCACTGCCGTTATGGCTTTATGTCAACTTCAGTAAGATGAAGAAGTTTAATTAACTTAAATATGTTAAATTAGTGATTTAGGGCAACTCAATATCGACTACTAAATGTGTATATACAAGAAAATCGACTTTATACCTGAATATAAGATTGTCGAATTCTTCCAAATGCACTGCCGTTATGGCTTTATGTCAACTTCAGCAAGATGAAGAAGGTTAATTGACTTAAATATGATAAATTAGTGATTTAGAGCAACTCAATATCGACTACTAAATGTGTATATACAAGTAAATCGACTTTATACCTGAATATAAGATTGTCGAATTCTTCCAAATACACTGCCGTTATGGCTTTATGTCAACGTCAGTAAAATGAAGAAGGTTAATTAACTGAAATATTTGATGTTAATGATTTGAAGCAACTCAATATCGACTGCTAAATGTGTATATACAAGACACTGCCGTCATGGCTTTATGTCAACTTCAGTAAAAATAAGAAGGTTAACTAACTGAAACATTTGATGTTAATGATTTGAAGCAACTCAATATCGACTGCTAAATGTGTATATACAAGAAAATCGACTTTATACCTGAATATAAGATTGTCGAATTCTTCCAAATGCACTGCCGTTATGGCTTTATGTCAACTTCAGTAAGATGAAGAAGGTTAATTAACTTAAACATTTGATGTTAATGATTTGAAGCAACTCAATATCGACTGCTAAATGTGTATATACAAGAAAATCGACTTTATACCTGAATATAAGATTGTCGAATTCTTCCAAATGCACTGCCGTTATGGCTTTATGTCAACTTCAGTAAGAAATGTATATAAAAAGAAAATCGACTTTGTACCTGAAGAAGGTTAATTAACTTAAATATTTGATGTTAATGATTTGAAGCAACTCAATATCGACTGCTAAATGTGTATATACAAGAAAATCGACTTTATACCTGAATATAAGATTGTCGAATTCTTCCAAATGCACTGCCGTTATGGCTTTATGTCAACTTCAGCAAGATGAAGAAGGTTAATTGACTTAAATATGATAAATTAGTGATTTAGAGCAACTCAATATCGACTACTAAATGTGTATATACAAGTAAATCGACTTTATACCTGAATATAAGATTGTCGAATTCTTCCAAATACACTGCCGTTATGGTTTTATGTCAACGTCAGTTAAATGAAGAAGGTTAATTAACTTAAACATTTGATGTTAATGATTTGAAGCAACTCAATATCGACTGCTAAATGTGTATATACAAGAAAATCGACTTTATACCTGAATATAAGATTGTCGAATTCTTCCAAATGCACTGCCGTTATGGCTTTATGTCAACTTCAGTAAAATGAAGAAGGTTAATTAACTTAAACATTTGATGTTAATGATTTGAAGCAACTCAATATCGACTGCTAAATGTGTATATACAAGAAAATCGACTTTATACCTGAATATAAGATTGTCGAATTCTTCCAAATGCACTGCCGTTATGGCTTTATGTCAACTTCAGTAAAATGAAGAAGGTTAATTAACTTAAATATTTGATGTTAATGATTTGAAGCAACTCAATATCGACTGCTAAATGTGTATATACAAGAAAATCGACTTTATACCTGAATATAAGATTGTCGAATTCTTCCAAATGCACTGCCGTTATGGCTTTATGTCAACTTCAGTAAGATGAAGAAGGTTAATTACTTAAATATTTGATGTTAATGATTTAAGCAACTCAATATCGACTGCTAAATGTGTATATACAAGAAAATCGACTTTATACCTGAATATAAGATTGTCGAATTCTTCCAAATGCACTGCCGTTATGGCTTTATGTCAACTTCAGTAAGATGAAGAAGGTTAATTAACTTAAATTTTGATGTTAATGATTTAAGCAACTCAATATCGACTGCTAAATGTGTATATACAAGAAAATCGACTTTATACCTGAATATAAGATTGTCGAATTCTTCCAAATGCACTGCCGTCATGGCTTTATGTCAACTTCAGTAAAATGAAGAAGGTTAACTAACTTAAACATTTGATGTTAATGATTTGAAGCAACTCAATATCGACTGCTAAATGTGTATATACAAGAAAATCGACTTTATACCTGAATATAAGATTGTCGAATTCTTCCAAATGCACTGCCGTTATGGCTTTATGTCAACTTCAGTAAGATGAAGAAGGTTAATTAACTTAAATATGATGAATTAGTGATTTAAGCAACTCAATATCGACTACTAAATGTGTATATACAAGAAAATCGACTTTATACCTGAATATAAGATTGTCGAATTCTTCCAAATGCACTGCCGTTATGGCTTTATGTCAACTTCAGTAAGATGAAGAAGGTTAATTAACTTAAATATTTGATGTTAATGATTTGAAGCAACTCAATATCGACTGCTAAATGTGTATATACAAGAAAATCGACTTTATACCTGAATATAAGATTGTCGAATTCTTCCAAATGCACTGCCGTCATGGCTTTATGTCAACTTCAGTAAAATGAAGAAGGTTAACTAACTGAAACATTTGATGTTAATGATTTGAAGCAACTCAATATCGACTGCCAAATGTGTATATACAAGAAAATCGACCTTATACCTGAATATAAGATTGTCGAATTCTTCCAAATGCACTGCCGTCATGGCTTTATGTCAACTTCAGTAAAAATAAGAAGGTTAACTAACTGAAACATTTGATGTTAATGATTTGAAGCAACTCAATATCGACTGCTAAATGTGTATATACAAGAAAATCGACTTTATACCTGAATATAAGATTGTCGAATTCTTCCAAATGCACTGCCGTTATGGCTTTATGTCAACTTCAGTAAGATGAAGAAGGTTAATTAACTTAAACATTTGATGTTAATGATTGGAAGCAACTCAATATCGACTGTATATACAAGAAAATCGACTTTATACCTGAATGTAAGATTGTCGAATTCTTCCAAATGCACTGCCGTCATGGCTTTATGTCAACTTCAGTAAAAATAAGAAGGTTAACTAACTTAAACATTTGATGTTAATGATTTGAAGCAACTCAATATCGACTGCTAAATGTGTATATACAAGAAAATCGACTTTATACCTGAATATAAGATTGTCGAATTCTTCCAAATGCACTGCCGTTATGGCTTTATGTCAACTTCAGTAAGATGAAGAAGGTTAATTAACTTAAATATTTGATAAATTAATGATTTAGAAGCAACTCAATATCGACTACTAAATGTGTATATACAAGAAAATCGACTTTATACCTGAATATAAGATTGTCGAATTCTTCCAAATGCACTGCCGTTATGGCTTTATGTCAACTTCAGTAAATGAAGAAGGGTTAATTAACTTAAATATTTGATGTTAATGATTTGAAGCAACTCAATATCGACTGCTAAATGTGTATATACAAGAAAATCGACTTTATACCTGAATATAAGATTGTCGAATTCTTCCAAATGCACTGCCGTCATGGCTTTATGTCAACTTCAGTAAAATGAAGAAGGTTAACTAACTTAAACATTTGATGTTAATGATTTGAAGCAACTCAATATCGACTGCTAAATGTGTATATACAAGAAAATCGACTTTATACCTGAATATAAGATTGTCGAATTCTTCCAAATGCACTGCCGTTATGGCTTTATGTCAACTTCAGTAAAATGAAGAAGGTTAATTAACTTAAATATTTGATGTTAATGATTTGAAGCAACTCAATATCGACTGCTAAATGTGTATATACAAGAAAATCGACTTTATACCTGAATATAAGATTGTCGAATTCTTCCAAATGCACTGCCGTTATGGCTTTATGTCAACTTCAGTAAGATGAAGAAGTAACTACTTAAAACATGAAAATGACTAACTTAAAATGTATATACAAGAAAATCGACAATTCTTCCAAATGCACTTGGCTGTTAAACTTTTAATTAACTTAAATATTTGATGTTAATGATTTGAAGCAACTCAATATCGACTGCTAAATGTGTATATACAAGAAAATCGACTTTATACCTGAATATAAGATTGTCGAATTCTTCCAAATGCACTGCCGTCATGGCTTTATGTCAACTTCAGTAAAATGAAGAAGGTTAATTAACTTAAACATTTGATGTTAATGATTTGAAGCAACTCAATATCGACTGCTAAATGTGTATATACAAGAAAATCGACTTTATACCTGAATATAAGATTGTCGAATTCTTCCAAATGCACTGCCGTTATGGCTTTATGTCAACTTCAGTAAGATGAAGAAGGTTAATTAACTTAAACATTTGATGTTAATGATTTGAAGCAACTCAATATCGACTGCTAAATGTGTATATACAAGAAAATCGACTTTATACCTGAATATAAGATTGTCGAATTCTTCCAAATGCACTGCCGTTGGCTTTATGTCAACTTCAGTAAAAAGAAGAAGGTTAATTAACTTAAACATTTGATGTTAATGATTTGAAGCAACTCAATATCGACTGCTAAATGTGTATATACAAGAAAATCGACTTTATACCTGAATATAAGATTGTCGAATTCTTCCAAATGCACTGCCGTTATGGCTTTATGTCAACTTCAGTAAAATGAAGAAGGTTAACTAACTTAAACATTTGATGTTAATGATTTGAAGCAACTCAATATCGACTGCTAAATGTGTATATACAAGAAAATCGACTTTATACCTGAATATAAGATTGTCGAATTCTTCCAAATGCACTGCCGTTATGGCTTTATGTCAACTTCAGTAAGATGAAGAAGGTTAATTAACTTAAATATTTGATAAATTAATGATTTGAAGCAACTCAATATCGACTGCTAAATGTGTATATACAAGAAAATCGACTTTATACCTGAATATAAGATTGTCGAATTCTTCCAAATGCACTGCCGTTATGGCTTTATGTCAACTTCAGTAAAATGAAGAAGGTTAATTAACTTAAATATTTGATGTTAATGATTTGAAGCAACTCAATATCGACTGCTAAATGTGTATATACAAGAAAATCGACTTTATACCTGAATATAAGATTGTCGAATTCTTCCAAATGCACTGCCGTCATGGCTTTATGTCAACTTCAGTAAAAATAAGAAGGTTAACTAACTTAAACATTTGATGTTAATGATTTGAAGCAACTCAATATCGGCTGCTAAATGTGTATATAAAAGAAAATCGACGTTATACCCGAATATAAGATTGTCGAATTCTTCCAAATGCACTGCCGTCATGGCTTTATGTCAACTTCAGTAAAATGAAGAAGGTTAATTAACTTAAACATTTGATGTTAATGATTGGAAGCAACTCAATATCGACCGCTAAATGTGTGTATACAAGAAAATCGACTTTATACCTGAATATAAGATTGTCGAATTCTTCCAAATGCACTGCCATTATGGTTTTATGTCAACTTCAGCAAGATGAAGAAGGCTAATTGTCTAAAATTTTTGATGCTAATGATTAGAAGCATCTCAATATTGACAGCTTAATGTGTATCTGCAAGAAAATCGACTTTGTACCTGAATATAAGATTGTCGAATTCTTCCAAATGCACTGCCGTCATGGCTTTATGTCAACTTCAGTAAAAATAAGAAGGTTAACTAACTTAAACATTTGATGTTAATGATTTGAAGCAACTCAATATCAACTGCTAATTGTGTATATACAAGAAAATATACTTTATACCTGAATATAAGATTGTCGAATTCTTCAAAATGCACTGCCGTCATGGCTTTATGTCAACTTCAGTAAGATGAAGAAGGTTAATTAACTTAAACATTTGATATTAATGATTTGAAGACACTCAATATCGACTGCTAAATGTGTATATACAAGAAAATCGACTTTATGCCTGAATATAA
>NW_026092425.1:0-6602 GCF_024586455.1 Bactrocera neohumeralis | reverse complement strand
CCAAGTCCTGGACCTTCTCGGCGACAACAGCCGCTTCGACGAGGATGTCTACTCTCTGGAGAACCTAGTCGGTGGCCGAATCCCCCTCTTTGGCAATGTACCAAACAACGCGGTGTCGTAGTGGTCGAAAGCGCGGATGAGTTCAATGACACCCTCGACGCATGTCTTGATCGGGCCGGCGGCTTTTTTCGTCACGAAGATGCCTCCACGTCGAACGGCAAGGGCTACGGCGACACCGGCGAGTACGGCATTGTCCTCGCCACCTGTGTCCTCAAGCAGACCCGCAAGTCGACCTCGTCGGGCAAGTACGATGTGGTGGTGTCGTCCATCTTTGCGTCTGGCGTCGGCGACGGCTTCATTCACTACAACCGCATCCTGGACAAGAACCCCGCCGAGCCGCGCGCGCTCTTCTATTCCGTCCTGCACCGCTCCTGCCACTCCACCACCCTCTTCTCTCTCAAAAGCAACAACGCGGACATCTTTGGTGCCTTGAACACGCTACAACGCTTCAGCAAGGTTGAACTGCGGAAGCCAAAACTGGGTTCGGCGCGGCAGTTCCAGTACTATGCGGAGTCCACGATGCCCAAGATCAAGGACGATCTAGCCAAGATGAAGGACAGCAGACAGAAGATACAGGTCCAGCGTTTTAAGGAACGACTAGAGCTCATGTCACAGGACATGGACGCGATGTTAGAAGACCCCGAAGGGTGCGTCCCGAAGACATACATTTAGTTTTTAGCGGAAGTAGATTTCCACTGTCGATCGGAGAGGGAACGTTTTAGCCGTTCTTTGGAGGCGAGCGGAAGAATGATAGAGAACAAGAAGAAGGGGGGGGGGGGGGGGGGCGAAAGAAGGGTGGAAGGAAAGAAAACAAAAATAATAAAGAGAGAGAGAGGGTGTCAACGACATGTGGCTCTTTCTAGTTCATTGCGCTTCACTCCTTTTTTTTTTTTTTTTTACCTCCTCTCTCTCCTCCTCGATCCACTCCTCTCTTTTCTCTCCTGCTGCTGCTGCTGCAAAGGTGCGCAAGCAGTTGGTCGGTAGTTTGCATAGTGCTTTTTTTTGTTTTTTTGTGACAACTCTTTTCTTTTTTCTCTTTTTTTTTTGTTCTTTTTTTTGTTCTGTTTTCTTGTCTTTCGACGTTTTACTTTTTTTTTTGACTTGTGAATGCTCTTCACGTTGCGGATGTGTTTTCCCTGTGTTTCTTTTCTTCATCTTTTTCTTCTTTTTTCTTTTTTCCCCTTTTCTCCTTCTCTCTCCAATACAATCGCTTTGTATAGAGCTCCCAAAAAAGAAAAAAGACAATGGTGAATGCACCAAACATGTCTCTCTCTCTCTCTCTCTCTCCCCAGACGGTGTTCTCTTTTTTCTTTTGTGGTTCACACTGTTGTGTGTGTGTGTGTATGTGAGCTCGCACACAGGACTATGTGAGAATGAGCGAGTGTAACGACCGCGTTACGAAACAATCTTTTTTTTTTTTTGCCTTTCTTTTTTTTTTTTGAAGTTTTGTTTGCTTATATTTCCTCCACACA
Source organism: Bactrocera neohumeralis (assembly GCF_024586455.1). Classification (NCBI taxonomy): domain Eukaryota; kingdom Metazoa; phylum Arthropoda; class Insecta; order Diptera; family Tephritidae; genus Bactrocera; species Bactrocera neohumeralis. The sequence continues at coordinate 5,070 of NW_026092425.1, read as the reverse complement.
CGTATGCACATATGACTGTTTTCTTTCTCTCCTTCCATTTTCTTTTTTCTTTTTGTTGTTGTTTTTTTTTGTTTTTTTTTTCATTGTTTATCCTCTCTGTGTCCATGTTTTTTTTTAAAAAAAAATTGTGCTGCCACGCACTTTTTTTTTCTCTTTATCACTTCTTCACCCTTTTTTTTTTTCCTCTCTTTTTTCTCTTTTTTCCTCTCCCGTCTCCTTCACTGCAAAGCATCTAGAGAGGTGGTGAGACGCTAGCAGAGGAGGTGAGTGAAGCAACCCCTTTTGTGGTTGCTGGGAGGTGGGTTCTGGTACTAAAGTACTGTTCCGTCCCTTCTCTCTTTTTTTTTTTTTTGAGAGGGGGGATCCACGCAAGACAAACAAACAAACAAAAACTACGAGAGTTTTTTTTTTTGTTTTTTTCCCCCCCTCCCTCCCCTTCCTTCGACTTGCAAGTTCATTTTTTCCCTCCGCTTTTTTTTTCTTTTCTTTGTGTTCCTTTTATCATTTCCCTCTCCCCATTTACATTCTTCCTCATTTTTGTTGTCAGCGATGTCAATGGAAGGCGAGCCACCCAGTTGTTGTGTGTAAAGCGTTTTTTTTTAAACGTTTGGAGTGGCGCGCGCTACTTTTCTTTCTGCCTCTCTCCATCTTTTTCCATCTTTCTCCGCCCCTTTCCCCTTCCGTCTTTTGTTACAAAGCTGCGCTGTCCTTTCGGCTTCGTTGCGGTGCAGGATGTGCCATTCTCTCCGATGCCCTTCCTCCCCTCCCCCTCTTTTTTCTTTTTTTTCCATTTTTCTTATTTACTCTTTTGTTGGGGTTCTGTCCTCTTCTCCCTCTCTTTTTTCTTCTTTTTCTCCATCGTCCAACGATTATGAAATCAACAGGACTTTGCACGAAAAAGAAAACGGTGGCGGCTCTTTTTCTTTGCTCATGGACTATGCCATTTTTTTGCATGGTCATCTTTTGTGGCGTTTTCCTACACACTGACGACGCTTCTTCTATATTTTTTTTTTGTGTGTGTTGACTCCGCTCTGGATCGTGGCGTTTCTTTTTTTTCCTCTTTTGTTTTCTTTTTTATTTTTGCATCACCAGCACCAAAAAAAAAAAGGAAAAACGACAACAATAGCAAAGTCCTTCTTGTCAGCAGTGCTTCTTCCTTATTCTTCAAGCTCTTCTCTCTCTTTTTTTTTTTGCCTTTTGAAGCCGTTTCTCACTTCTCTCTCTCTCTTTTTTTTCTTTTTTTTGTACCTTTTATCATTCTTAACGACGACGACCATCATCATGCCTCCTTTAGCTCCGCTGCCGTCCATAACTCTGTGTTTTTCTTTTTTTTTTTAATTTCCTCTTTTTTTTTGATTCACCACGCGTTTTACGTTGCTTTTCTCTCTCTGGAGGATAAGGTAGGACTTTGATCTATCAGACACACCATCCCCGAATTCTCAGTGCCTTTTTTTTTTTGTTTTTTTTTGTTTTTTCCTTTTTCTCCTTTTTTTTTGTTTTCCTCTCCTACTTCCAAAGACCCCATACTTTTTTGGATGTGTTGTTCCCCCTCCTTCCTTTTTTTTCCCCTTTCCTCGACAACACACACATCGCACACAAACCCGCTGCCGAATACCCAAGCGACATTTTGATATTCTAAGGAGGGAAGAAAAAAAAAAAAGACAAACGGTGGACGCGACACCACTGCTGTTCCTCCCTCGCTCTCTTGCCTTGTGAGGAGAGAGAGAGAGAGAAAGCATCAACTGCTTCAGGCAGTGCTGTCGCGGTAAGAAACGCACAGACACACACCGATCCAGTTCAGGTCCTTCAAAGCCACAGGAATGAGCGGAGGTTGCATTATTTGCGCCTTGCTTTAGGAAGGAAGTGATGGCTCCACAAACATACAAAACGGAAGGAGCGCTGTGTGTGTGTGTGTCCCTCCATTACGTCGAGTCCTGAACGCCTTGTCCCTTTTGTTTTTTATTACACTTTTTCTCTCTTTTTTTCTTCTATCACCTTTTCTCTGCCTCAAAAGGAAACGAAAATACTGCACTGCCACGGCCATCCCCTTCCCCATCATCCGGCTCTACTCCTCCTCTTGCAGCTAAAAAAAGCGGCTGTCCTTGTAGGCTGCTCCCCGCTGTCTCGGAGGCTCGAAACGGTGTTATCGCTCCGCCTATCGGGCCACCAAAAAGAAAAAAAAATATATAAAAAAGGAAGAAAGAAGAAAGAAAAAAAAAGAAGAACAATAAGGAACAAGAACAAAAAAAAAAAAACAGACAATTGTAAATGTCACACAACATAAAAGAGCAGTTTGCGGACTGCGGCGTCTGCCCCCGGACGAAGTGTCCCATTCGCATTTGCTACAACACATTTGGCGCTGAGGTGCCCGCCAGAGGAGGCGACGCGACGGTGCCGACCATTCTCCTGATCATGGGCTTGGCCTCCGCGGGGCTCCTGTGGGACGACAAGTTCTGCTCTGCGATGGCCGCCAAGAGCGCGTGCCGAGTCATTCGTTTCGACAATCGGGACATCGGCCTCTCGACACATCTGAACGGAGGCGACAGAGCGGTCTCCGCCGGCAGTGGACGAGCCTCGTTGGGAGCTGCTGCAGCTGCCGATGCTTCGAAAGGGCGCGGATGAAATCTCAGCCACAACGGTGGTCAAGCTGGTCTACGCCGCACTGCAACCAGGTCGCCGTGTCTACCAGGAGACATACTCGCTGCGAGAGATGGCACTCGATGCTCTGCGGCTGCTCGCCGCCGTCGGCGTCCAAGCCAACGTCCACCTCGTGGGCGTGTCTTTTGGGTGTGATTGCACAGGAGATGGCGTTGCAGCAGCCGCGACTCATCAGCTCACTGACCATCATTTCTGCGCGGAGCGCCAACCCACGAACGAGTCGGTGGCCGTCCGTGAAGGACGTTATGGGGTTCTTCACGCTCATCCCCAAAGGATCTGTGAGCGCCACGTACGCGCCGCGGATCGCCGCCGCCACGACGCCGGCCGAGCGGAAGCGGTTGCAGCGCGAGCGAGACGCAGGCGCGCGCGTCTACGGACGTGCCTTTGCAAAATTCATCGGAAACGGCTCGCAGGCGACACACACAAATTTCCCTTCGACGAGAAACGATGCGAGTACCAGATGACCCGCGTCTTTTTGCGGAGTGCCTACGTTGGCGGCTGCCAGCGCCAGTTTCTCGCCCTTCTGAATGCAGAGAGCCGCGACGATGACATTCAGCGGCTCATCGCGTGCAGCCCGGAAAGCAGCAGCAGCAGCAGCAGCGGGCGCACGTACATCCCCACGCTGATCATTCACGGTACCCGGGACCTGCTCTGCCCAGTGGACAATGGTCGGTACCTGCACCACCTTTTTGCCAACAGCGTCTACCACGAGGTGGAGGGGATGGGACACACGCTCCCGCCCTCCATGCGGAACCAGTTCGTGTCGTGGATTTGGGAAAACGTCGCGCGAGGCGAGGCAGCGCGACGGTCTCGTGCCCCCGCCGGGGCCGCTGGTAGTGGTGGGGTGGTAGCAATTCTCCGCGGCAAGCATTCCCCTCCAAGTTGTGATGGACAGGCGAGAGAGAGAGAGAAAGAAAGAGAGGCCTTCCGACTTTTTTTTTTCTTTTTTTTTTTCGCTATCTTCCATCGGCGACTTATGCTATGTGTGTACCATCTGCCTCTACAGTTGCTCTTTGACTTTAGCTTTGCAAGCGCACTCTATTCACTTGCTTTTTTATTTTTTTTGTCGCCTTTTTTTTTTTTTTTTTTTTTTTTGTACCCCCACGCGTGCAAAAGTTGCGAAAACGGATTGCTCACATGGAACAAAACCATGAGAGAGAACGAGAAAAGAGAACTAAAGAGAGAGAAAAAGAGAAATAAAAAAGGAGAGGAATCATCCCTTACTGGAGAGCGCATGCAAGCTCCATTAACGTCTTGGTCCCAACGAGTTGGGTCACCGCCTGGCCGAGAGAAGGAAAACCCCAACACTTTTTTTACATGGAAGTAGCGTCAACTCTCCATCTTTCTCTCTCTCCTTCACTTCACTCTCTCCCTTTCATTGTTCCCCCCGATTCAACTATTTAGACACGGTTGACCTTTTTCTCTTCGCATCATCACTTTGAGTGCTGGCGCCTTTTATTCTTTTTCTTGCTTTTCTTTTGTTTCAATTGTTTTTTTTTACTTTCAATCCGGTTACTCTTCCATTGAACGAGCGTCGTCACTTTCTCCATTTTTTTTACCGTCATTCTCTTTTTTTTTTTTTTGTTAGTTCCATTCTTTCCTGTTCTCTCGTTTGTTACAGCTATTCTTTTGGATTCACTGTACGCTTCGTTCCGTTCTCCTCATCACCTTTTGTCTTTCCACTTGCAGCTTTTGTGCACCGCCGTCACACCTGCACAAACAATAACAGCGACAACAAACAGAAAACGTGTGAAGCAGCGCTCATGACGCAGACCACCACCAACACCACTACCACTGCCACCGGGTAACGGTCTGGACGCGGCAACGGCGGCCATTCAAAACAGTGCGTACGAAAAAATATGGCCGGCGCCGCCAAAGGAGGAGTACGTGACCATCGGTCCTTGTCGACGCACGGGCAAGAAGATCACCATCTGCTACAACACCTTTGGCAAGGCCAGTGATCCCTGCATTGTCTTGGTCATGGGGCTTGGCTGCGCGGCGCCCTACTGGGACAGTCGGTTCTGCGAGTTGTTGGTCAAGGGCGGCTTCTACGTCCTCCGCTTCGACAACCGTGACTCTGGCCTCTCCACGCACCTGGATGAGCTGAAGGCGCCCCTCATCTTTCGCCTTGCAGTGCCACGGTGGCTCTCCCCCTTTGAGGAGCGCACGCCGTACTACATCGACGACATGGCCGACGACGTTGTGCGCCTGCTGGACGCCCTGCACATCCGGCAGGCCTAGCTTTGTCGGCTGCAGCCTGGGCGGGGCCATCACACAAAGCATCACGATCCGATACCCGAGCGCGTGCGGAGCCTCTGTCTGCTCTCCACCTCCAGCGGCGTGCCCTTCCCCGAGCCGCAGGCTCTCCTCGGCCTCCTTGACCACGCCAAGGACTCGCGCACTGAGTCCATT
>NW_026092424.1:0-6685 GCF_024586455.1 Bactrocera neohumeralis | reverse complement strand
TTATTTTGTGCGATATTACATAAAATTGTGGTTTTATTAAGTTAGTATCAATTTATTGGATCGCTGTAAGTCGGCGCGGGCGGAAGGCTGTCGATCGGAGTCAAGGAACGTGTTGACGCGGCGCAGTTTTGGAATCGAAAATTGATGTGCGATAATTACATATATGGCATGGTCGAAATGCTTAGAACGAAATGTGTCTGCTTCCCGCTCTCCATCCTTTTTGATGAGTGGGTGCTTAGGTATGGTGAGTTGTGTTGGTGTCATCAGCTATGGTGAAGTAAGTGTACGGTGCCATCAGATGTGGTGTATTATGCTCTCTTGGTAAGGTGCGCCAGTTTTTCCCAGGTAGAGTAGGGGGATGCTTAACTCATTTAAACATCCTGGGCCCCCTAGGCGAATATTTTGCCTAGTATTGCGTATGTACATGATGTTGCATGTATTTCGGCGTACTGCTGGTAGAGTTGCCGAGGGCGCAGAATACATGCTGTAAATCCTGAAAGTCGCTTTGGTTTCAAACATAATATTTTGTATTTATTTACTTTTAGGCGTGTATGGCTACGAACTATATTTTGCGGGTTTACAATTTCTTATTTTATTGATTTGGTATACCGGAAATGTATTCTTTGTCTTTTATGAAATGGTTTGCATTTTATTTATTCTTTGAAGAATAGTATCTCCACGCCTGATCTAGAAGGATCTTGCGAGGGAGTGGCCGTGAATAGAGACGGCTTCGATTCGTGGAGTAGATAATTTCCATAACTCACCATATGAGGAGCGCTTGGGCAGATGCGATAAAAGCGACCTTTTGTAAGAGTAGGTGCGTCCATGTATCGCACTAGGAGTATGGTGATCCCTTAACTTCCTTTTTTATTTTATTTATTTTTGAAAATTTAAACCTCTATGGGGCAATATTGTATAAAATTTGTCGATTTTTCGACTTTTGGAGACAATTTTGTTATACTCGTATTTTATATTTAAGTGCGTATGCACTAATGTGGCGTTTAGTAGCACATAACTTGAGATTTTTTAAGCATGATTTTTGTACCATTATTGGCAAAAGCCATCCTGCGGGTCGAAGGTTTTATGCGCTTTTAATATATCGACTGTCAGAGGTAACTTTGACTTTGTTTTTTATACCAATTTGTGGAGTATTGGAAAATTCTGGCTCTAGTGGTAGTCGTACGACGTACCGGCCATTATTTGATCCAGTAGTTGTGGCTTTAGAGAAGTGCTCACAATACTGATCTTTTATAGTTTTGTTTGCTAATGGAAGTTTCTTTAATTTTTGCGATTTACTTAATTGTGAATTAAGGTTTTGTTCTCAATCTGAGCTGGTCTGGTGGTAACTGATTCTATAACTAGTCCATTTTGTGCTTCGCTGTGCAGCGTTTGAACTTTTTGTGCCATTGAGCAACATGGTGTCTCTTGGCAATTTTTCAAATTTTGTTTTTCGGGATTTGCTTTTGCAATTATTCCCGTGGTTCTTTGTGTATAAGCGCTTCTTTGGGGTGAGATAGGATATCGGCTGTAATGAAGCATTGAATTGTGTCTTTTGTGACAATATAAGTAATTATATTTGCTTTTGCAATTTTTAAAATTGTGTGTATAGGACAAGCAGTTTGTACAGAGTCTTCTTGATCTGACAAAGTTGTTCCTTTCGTTAATATTTAATTTCTTAAACTTCTCGCAAGTTTTAAGCTTATGCCCTCTTGTGCATAGTTCGCATGACGTATGTTTTCTTTGTTCGGATGTAAACGATTGTGTTTTGTCAAAAATTTTGTTTGATTTGCTTTTGCTTTTAGCTTGGGGTCTATTTAAGCTTCCATTTTGGTCGTGCTTAATAATCTTAGTTTTGATTATTTTTTCTTCTAACCTTTCCGCAATTTCATATTGGGTGGTGAGAAAATCTTTCATTTGTTGCCACGTTGGGCACTTTTTTCGTGATGAGAGCGATTGCTCCCATAGAAGTAACGACTTTTCTGGTAATGCGGCGGTACAAATGTTTACCAGAATTGGGTCCCAGCTGTCTGTGGGAATATTTAGTGTCGATTGAATCGACAAACAATTTGAAACAGTGGACTTTAGTTTGATGAATTCTACACTTGTTCCTTTCTTAATTTTTGGCAAGTTCATTAGTGTCGTTACTTGCTTATCGAGCAGTATTCTGTCGTTTTCATATCTAGCTTTTAGAGCCTACCAAGCCAAATTGAAATTGTCGTCATTTAATGCGAACTGTTTGACTATTTCCCCTGCTTGACCTTTAGTTTGTATCTGAGGTGTGGTATTGGTCTAAGCAGTTTTCGTATATTGTGTAAGCCGATTGCTTCAAATTTTGTGGTAGAGTCTGAATCGTCAGATTCTGCTATGGCAACTGAAGGCAAATCTAGTGCAGTATCTTGTTAGACTCTCACTTTCTGAAATAAATTTAGCAACCTGTTTTGGGCGTGTAGCTCCTGCAGGTGTATTTTGATTATTGTTGTTGTTAACCATGGTTAGCAAAATAATATTTATTTATTTTTATTTCAGTTTTAAGTTTGAAAATATCCTCACTTTTAATTTATTAAATTGTTGTATTTAGGTACACTAATACTTGGACTTGTATGTATGTATGTTAGTGCTTATGTTTTGTGCAATTGAGAACTCGCTGAGGAGATCAATACGCTATTTACATACGTATGCACGAATTGTTAGTTTGTATTTCTGATTATGTTTTGTTCATAAGCGATTGAGAGCTCGTTAGAAGATCAATTCGCTTTTTGCACAATCCTGCTTGTTTTGTTTGCAAAGAACAAGAGTATTGCTGAATAATTGCAAATGTGGACTTTGAATATTTGTGTGTACTAATGTTTATGTGTTAATTTTTGCTTGTTTTGTTGGTAATATATTTGCACGACGAAAGAGAGTGCGAAAACGGAGTTCGGTAAAATGTTTCACCAAGCACTATTATATTATGTATGTATATAAATCAGTGATGCCCAAACGCACTACCAAACTGTGCTTGTGTTGGAGTATGAAGAGTTTGGCTACACCCAAAAAAATACAAAACTTTAGTATTAATTAATATAAAAAAAATTTGATAGTGATTCGACAACTTTTACAATAATGTGAAATTAATGAAATTCCTTATTAATTTTTATCAATTACAAAAATGAAGACAATTCACTTGTCAAATGAGAAATTAAAATTCAAAAATTTTAAATATTGAATTTATGTTGAAGTTTTCACCTAATCGGCTGTATAAAAAAGCTAAAAATCAATATTTTCATGGTTTTGAACCAACTTATCTAAATCTAGTTCGAAGCCGCAAAACTTCATACGAAGTAAGTCTTCAAAGGTGCCGATCGCTAATTTTATTTCTAGTATTTGATTTTAATAATTTCAAAGTGGAAAACGAAAACTTCGCAACAATAAGTAGTTCCAAACATTGAAAAGAGTTTCCACATTTCGTTCTTTAATTTCGGATAAAAGTTGTCGTTCAGATAGAAAATTGTTAATCAGCGCGCACATACAAATTACATGCGAAGCAGTCAACAGTCGTTGATCAAGTAAATTTCAAATGCACATTAATTTTCCACAATGTATAGAGAGCGCTTGACTAATACGTGTGAGCGAATCTGTGAGAAGGCAATAAAGTCGTCGCCGCGGGCTAGGTAAAACGCTTCGACTGATATAAATAATCATATGTTCTAATATTTCTTTTATAAGTACACGTAATTTGTATGTTAATGTTTCTGTGAATATGTTTTTGTGGTATGAACATATATATATATAGTATGAGGATAAATATGTTTCCACTAGGTATATATATGCGAATATGTACATATGTATGTCTTTTGCAATTCTTGCTGTTTTTATGTTACAATTTTTATTTATGTTTGTGCCTTTGCTTACTTCATTTATGCAATCCTGCTTAATGTTTTGTTAAACATAAGAGTATGATGGAAAAATTGCAAGATGATACTTGAATGTTTATTGTTTGTTAATAAGTAAGTGTTTGAATACACGAATGTAGCTAGTACCTAGGCAATAAAGTAATATTGTTATTAACATATATTGATTGTATATATAGTACGTTATATCAAACTGTTTTCAGGTTTCGAAAAATAAACTCGAAACTGGGACAGTTTGGCAACCATTTTGCTGTTAAAACGGATTTCTAAATACGGATTTATATTCGCATATGTTTTTGCATCCATACATATACATGTGCATTAAATAGATTTAAAAGAAATGAAAACGCTCACTTGGTACTCTGTATGGTATAAGTATTTTTGTAGGGTGTATGTGTTGCCTGTCTTCTGCGTGTTGTTCTCCAGTGCTGTATTCCAGCTGGCTACCTCCCTGCTGTTCTTTGTTCGTATACTTTATTTGTTTAATTATTCGCGCCCGTTTGATCCGTTTTAATGCTTTGTTGTTTTGAGTGCTTTTCATTTCGCGCTCGATTTATGTTTTATTTGGTTTTGCTTTGATTTTCTTTGTAATTTGTTGTTTGTGTTTATCACTTCGTCTTCTTTTTTATCCACCGTGAATCTTTATTTGTTTATTTACATATAAACACTGCACTTCTGCACTTTGTTTGTTTCTTTATTTTTCATATATTGTTTTATATATATGTATATATATTTTTTTGGTTCGCCACTGCACTTATCTGTACTGGTTTTGTTTTCCACTTCTGTTCTGTTTGGGTCACAGCACTTTATTTATTTTTTTTATTTTGTCTCCACACTATTTATATTTATTTAATTTTGTATTATACATAGTGCTTTTCTGTGAGCTCGAAGGACCATAGTTAAATGTTGACCAATTTATCGGGGAATAAAAACCACTGTATTTAAATGTTTCGACTTGCACTCACACTCGCGTGAGCAATTAAAAGGAAAAAAAAACAGTATATTTAGGAAAAGTACAATATATTTGTAATTGTCCTTTATTTTGTGCGATATTACATAAAATTGTGGTTTTATTAAGTTAGTATCCAATTTATTGGATCGCTGTAAATCGCCGCGGGCGGAAGGCTGTCGATCGGAGTCGGAACGTGTTGACGCGGCGCAATTTTGGAATCGAAAATAGATGTGCGATGAGTACATATATGGCGAATGTTGATGGTCGAAAAATGCTTAGAACGAAAAGTGTCTGCTTCCCGCTCTTCATCCTTTTTGATGAGTGGGTGCATGGGTATGGTGAGTTGTGTTGGTGTCATCAGCTGTGGTGAAGTAAGTGTACGGTGCCATCAGATGTGGTGTATCATGCTGTCTTGCTGAGGTGCGCCAGTTTTCCCAGGTAGAGTGAGGGATACTTAACTCATTTAAACAATTACTTTTTAAATTTTTGCTACGCCTAATTTAATATTTTGCAATTTATAAATCGATTTCTAAAAAGTTTGTATTTTCTTCTGATGTTAGTATATTTTTACCATAATATTGCTATTTGCAGCAATATTTTTTTGGATGTATTCAATATTATCATTTAAAATTTTATTTTTAACATAATATCCATATAAAATAAATGTGAAAGAATATCGTTGTTAGACTGATCTATGCTATTAAATTTTTTCCGTAATTTTTGCCTATCCAATTCAATGGTTTAGCTAGTTTTCTCATAGTTTCGTTGAAATTATCATTTATAAAGTATATTGTTATTAAAAGCTTCTATCATGTTGTGGTTATTCTCATCTATTGTACTTATATGATTTTCTATTTCGGATCTGTCCTCATCATCCCATGGTACCAGCTATCCATTTGAGACCTGAACCTACGACATTTAATTGCCTCTTTATTTTGTTTATCTGGATGTGTATGTAGTCTGGTTCAGCTTTTTATTTCTGATAAGAAAGTTCCTTATTATCTATTATTTTTTAGTTGTTCTACGTTTTCTTGGGTTTTTCTATTGTCTTTTCGATTTCAGTAAGACCTATAATATGTAGTATAGTTGTATAGTCCGCAATTGATTTGTATATCACTTAATTTTATTTCGACATATCCATTATGGTTTTCATTGATGGGTTGGATTATTAATGTTGACATTACTGGTGGTATTATCATCAGGATTAATATACCTGTTGATGTCTGCCCCTGAAAATTTTTTTTCTTTTAATGTTGCTTGGTATATTTTCCTAATTTTAATTTTTTGTAATGAGCTCATATTTATGCCTAAGTGCTGTAATTTTTAATAACCTTCGTGATTATTTTTGTTCAAATTCCTCTATTTTCATTTCTTTTTCTATAATTTTGTTTTTGCTCTAATATTCTGTTTTTAATTATTGTTTTTCTATGCCTCTACTATGTCTAAGGGTGTTGTTTTTATTATGGAATGTATGGATTTATTGTACCACTCGATACACTTGTATACCCTTTCTTGTGTTGACCATTGAGAATTTTGTGTTTCAAGTGTTCTAAATTTTTCGGATAATGTGCTGTGCAGCCTTTCTACGTCTGCATTTCCGGTATGGTTGTTTTGGTTTTCGTAAAATGTGCTAATATTTCTGACTTTTTAGGGAAATCTTTAACATTTATTAGGTTGAACTCGTTATCAGTAATTTTTTTTGGTTTACTCCTCATTGAAAGTACATTCTAATTTTTTTCTATAATTGTGTTGCTATTTCTGTCTTCTAATTGTATGGCTGTTGCATGTTTTGAAAACCTACCCAAAAAATGTGATAAATATGTTGTCTACATCCCTTTTTCTT
>NW_026092423.1:0-6428 GCF_024586455.1 Bactrocera neohumeralis | reverse complement strand
TCTCTACCCAAAAAGTTTCACTTGGAAACTTGGTAGAGCCTTCCTTTTTTTGGGGTTTAGGGGGTGGATTGGCAATTATTTTTTTGAAATGGATATTCGGGAATCATTCTCCACCCGACGGTAAAATTTTCGGGGTTCCCATAACTTTCTGGCAAATTCAAACCATCCCCACGGGCTGAGTCTGTTTTCAGAATATGGTAAGTCATCTTCATCCCCCCTTTCCCTTCCTACCTCCGGACCCCAGTATTTCGGGGGGCACCCCTTTTTTTTTTTTAAATTGGCCCGTTGACACCCGCTTACGCGATTATAGCTGAGTTAAAAAACAGCGCGCCAGTCGTTTTTTCCCGCTACCCCCAATTATTTTCCCAAGCAAGCCGGGTCCTTCTCCATTTGGCCCTTCCAACGGGGGGTCTTCCTCTTCCTTTTGTTTCCCCGGGGGGCCCCTTTGTGTCGAAAAATTTTTCCGAGCTGGGTTTTTTTCGTCCACCCGGTAACATGCCCCTGGCGTAGCCGCTGTTTTTAAATTCCCTGAACTATGTCAATGTCGTCGTATTCTCGTACAGTTTATCGATCCATCGAATGAAAATTCCCCGTACCAATCCCGAAAAAGGCCCCAAAATTTTTTTCGAAAGAACCTTTCCCCGAAAACTCGTAAAAAACGTTAAAAAAAAAATTTTTTTTCTCATTTTATTGACTTTATTTTAAAAATTGGCTAAAAAAACATACATTGAATTCAATAAATAACACAAAACTATAAAGATTAACACATTTTAGAATATATATATATATATATATTATTATGTATGTATATGTGAAGGTACTTTTTGGTTTTTTAAAAAAATATGCATCTATTTCATTTTTTGATAAATTAAAAAACTTCGGCAAAAAAGTTGGTTGATGTGTTGATACATAAAAATGATTTCATTCATGTTTGATAAAGCTTCCTTTGCAGGGGAAAGATTATGATTTTTCAGTCACTCATCTTCACTTTTATTAAGCGGGGTTCCCTTTGGGAAAATGTTTTTAAATCCCCTCCCCTTTTCAAAAAAATTTCCCTGGGGAAACACCCAAACCCGTTTTCCCTTTTTTCTCGATTTTTTCCCTTTCTTAAAAAACTTTTGAAATTTTAAAATTTCGAAATTTTTTCAGAAAAGTTGTGATTTATAAACTTTTTTTAATTCCCGATCTTCTTTGGTGGACATCCGGAAAAAACTGGAAGGGAAAACCAGTACGTTAAAAACATTTTTTTATCAAAGGGGGGGTCTAATTCGTCCCAATTGCATTCATCAAGATACTTATAATGTATTTTTTCAGAATAGGCATCATTTTTTATCCATATTTTTTTTTTTTTTTGAATAATTCCTTTGGGCGAGAGGTTGTATTTCTGCCATTATAACTCTTTTAAAGGGGTTTTCGGAACCAAACAATTTTTCCATTTTTTCTTCTTCATTTTTCTCATTGTTGAAACCAAGTCAAAGTTGGAAAAAATTTCAAATCGCCATTTTTTAAACCCTTTTTTTTGGTGGAAATAAATATTTTTAAAAAATGTTGATAATTTTCCTTTCAATCTGAAAACCAGCAAAGATCTACAAAAGGTCCTTCAACACTTGTTTCCCCCGGGTTTTTTTCTAATTTTTTTTATAACATGTTGGTTGTCCGTAGCTAATCTATGGGAAAAGGTACATACAAAAAATTTTTAAAAAAATTTCGGTATTTCAACGTTTGATTGTCCAAGATAGAAATGGATTTTAATGCTTCCTGTTTAAAAATTTAGACAAATTTTGTCCAACTTCCAAAATAGACAGTGTTCAGATTAAACAGTGAGTATATTGATATTTTGTACTATATTGTATTGGTACAGAATATTTTGTCCAAATTATATGGGTGTCCAACTTTACAGGTTTTACTGTACTTATGTATGCATACATGTACGTATGTACGGTAATACCCGACCCTAATTTGCGCTGGTGTGTCTGTGTTCATGTCTCATCGTTCACCACACATTTCTCCTCTAAGCATCAACCTTTTAAAAGTCTATTTTTGGATAAATTTATTTTAGTGATATTCATTGGAGATTCTTCTTGGTGGTTCATGCTTTTTGGGGCCGTGTATTTAATCCACTTTAGTCAATAAAATAATTGTGATAAATAAAAATAACTACAACGCTTTAACTTCCTCTTCGCTCAGTTCGAATAAATTAAAAAGGGATATGTCCACTTGTGCAGTATGCGATCAGCCGACCAAACAAATGTTCAAAATTGAATCAAGTTTTTATTGTGCGCGGGGCATCAGAAACAGCATTGGGAAAAAAGCATTTAAAATCAATTGCAGACCCTTCAAAGTAACTATATTTTGTTTAAGGGAACTGTTTATTACATATGTATGTAATTATGTTTATATGCAAACACTGTAATATGTACATATATATGTATGCATGCATATAAATAAATGCACATACATGCAGATGTACATATGTATATGCATACATTTGTGTAATTCTACACACGTTCACAAAAAAATTTATATTCAAAGGTGGAGTACTCAGATCAGCTGGGAAGATATTTGGTGGCTACTCGAAGCATTAAACCATTTGAAATCATCCTAAAGGAAGCTCCTCTAATATGTAACGCCCTCAAGTAACAAATCCCGTTTGCTTAGGCTGTTTGAATGGAATCGAGCCTTCAGACTACGTCGAATGCGAAAAATGCGTTGGCCGCTTTGGGGCGTTGATGTAAGGGCAAAGCTGACCACCAAGCTGAGTGCCAATTTACCTTGAAGAGGTTCAAAAGTAAGTGAACACGATTTTCTGTATTTTTTAAATTCTTAGCAAAGATTAAATCTTTAAAACTACTAATTAAAAAGAAAGTTTATATGTATAATAATATCCATTAAAAGTGAGAAATACTGTTATTTTTGAGGTTTCTAATGTGATGTCATAAATAATTACTTTTTTTCCGCTAAACCCCTACCAGATTTATCATAATTTATTAATTATTGCACACATTGAAAAGTCTCCAAAAAACTCCGCGATGGATATGTCTATCTCTTATGGATCCCACAATAACGTTTTTTGTCATTTAAATTAAAATCTTAAATACATTGTTCATTTAATAAAAAGTCATATAGCCCTGTAAAGCATATAATTTAAATGAATATTTTCGAAGATATTACAAATTTAAAAACTGTGAGACGTAGCGTTTGCGGCGTTACAGGGCGGTCGGAGCGGCGGGAGAGTGCCTATAAATAGCGCGTCGGAGGCCGCGGTTATCCCCTATAGCCCTTTGACTTTAGCAGCCTTTTGACTTTTTCGTTTTTCCCCACGCTTGAAAACCCGGGTTCATCATGTGCAGTCCACTAGAATGACTGTCGATTGGACTCCAGTGTGGAATAATGGAGCCATGTTTCTATTGTCACACCCCGACACAAAAATTCGGTTTTATTACTATTAGCACTCAAGCACTCCTCAGAATCAGTTATTCGTTGTTTTGTTAGATTATGAACATGCGAGGCATCCACTTTGCAGAGCTTTCACCTCTTTAGAGCTCATTACCCCGGTGCTCATTTCGCCTCTTTCCAACTTGGGAAATCTCTTTCTCCGGTTGATTTCCTTTGCAGACCAAATTCAACAGTATTTTCCCCAAAACAATGCTTTATTAACACACGATGTGCTTAATGATCTTTTTTTTTCGTAAACCAAACATAAATTGCTTCACAAAAATGCTGTATCTCATTAACTAATAGTTATAATCTAACAAAAGAAATGGTAGTAGTAGTATGGGTTGAGGCTGATCATTATCTGTAGTACAGATTCCAGTAAAAGTAAATCATCAAGCCACTTGTGCTCCGATCAAAAACCACCAACCAGATCGGTCCTAACATCGACTCGGACCACTATCTTGTTGCAGCTAAGATTCACACCCGCCTCTGCGCAAGTCAACAAACACAAGGAAGGTTCGACGTCGAGAAGCTGCAATCACAACAGACAGCCGAACGCTTTTAAACTCGACCTACACTCTTGCTCTTTGAGAGCATTCGTCAACTACTCGATATAAGGGAACTGTAGGATGGCATTTCAAGCTCCTTATGTACAGCAGCAACCGAAAGCATTGGTTTTCGGAAATTGCAAAAGAACAACTGGTACGACGAGGAGTCCCGTGTGGGAGCGGAGAGAAAACAGACTGACTACTTCGCAACGTTACGATCGACTACAACACGTGCGGAATGGGATAGATACCGAAGGTTGAAGAGGGAAACGAGACGCATTTGCAGACAGAAAAAGAAAGAGCCCGAAATGCGTGAGTATGAAGAGCTTGATAAGCTGGCCGACAGGGGGAATGCTCGAAAATTCTACGAAAAAATGCGGCGGCTTACAGAGGGTTTCAAAACCGGAGCATACTCTTGTACTCTTGTTGTAAAGGCATACTTAAATTATGGAGGGAACACTTCTCAGCCTGCTGAATGGCAGAAGATGCACTGGCATAAGGAGAAGGCGAACCCTATACCCCAATCGATGACGATGGAGCAGACGTCCCATTGCCCGACCATGAAGATGTTCGAATAGCACTTACCCGCCTGAAGAACAACAAAGCTCGGGATGACGGATTGTCGGCCGAGCTATTCAAATACGGCGGCGAAGACCTGATAAGAGCATGCATCATCTTCTTTGTAAAATATGGTCGGACGAAAGCATGCCCAACGATTGGAATTTAAGTGTGCTCTGCCCAATCCACAAAAAGGGAGACCCCACAATCTGCGCCAACTACGTATTATGTGGAAGATTAAAGCCTACCGTCAACAGACTGATTGGATTAACAGTGTCGCTTTAAACCTGGAAAATCAACAACCGACCATACTATATAATCACCATGCGCCAAATCTTGAACAGACCAGTGAAAAGAGAAATCGATACACACCTTCGTCAATTTCTGCTGCTTTCGACAGCACGAAAAGCAGCTGCCTTTATGCCGCGATGTCTGAATTTGGTATCCCTGCAAAACTAATACGGCTGTGTAAACCGACGTTGAGCAACACCAAAAGCTCTTTTTAAGCATCTTTTATAAGAGAGTACAGCTGCTAGCGTACGACGATGATATTGATATCATTGGCCTCAACACCCGCGCCGTTAGTTCAGGTTTCTTCAGACTGGACAAGGAAGCAAAGGAAGCAAGGACCCATTTGTCTGGCAGTTAACGAGTACAACACGAAATATCTCCTATCATCAAACAAACGGTCGTCGCACTCACTTTTTGAATGCAAATCAAATGTTATAATTAACTACAACCCTAATTTGATCAATTTAGTATCCCTTGGTTTCATTCGTGGTATAGCCCGATAATTAAAATAATGATGAATACAATTCTTGTTGTAGCCCATATAGTAATATTAGAAATTGAAATAATTAAAATTATCGACAACATTGACATAGTTCAGCAAATTAAAAGACAGCGCATACGCTGGTTAGGTCATGTTGTCCGAATGGGCGAAAACACTCCGGCTCTGAAAATATTCGACGCAGTACCCGCCAGGGGAAGCAGAGGAAAAGGAAGACCTCCACTCCCTTGGAAGGACCAGGTAGAGAAGGACCTCGCTTCGCTTGGAATCTCCAATTGGCGCTTCGTAGCGAAAAGAAGAAACGACTAGCGCCCTGTTTTAACTCAGCTATAAGCGGTGTCTGTCGCCAGTAAAGAAGAAGGAGTAGTTGTATTATCTATATGTCAGCCACAGTAAAGCGTGGACGGGTCCTCTAGTTCTAAATAATTTGAAGTAATTTATGTTTGGTATTAAGCCGATAAAATATAATAACCTTGAAACCCATCATTCTACTCGGACTGACGTATGGAACAACTTAGGCATTTTACAACTTGGTGTATTTTGTCAGCTATGAGGCCCATTTCTGGCTCAATGGCAATGGCTCAATTTAATGCTTCAACCAGAAAAGGCAACGGTATGATGTGGTTTCGAAGCCAGTGGGATCATCGGTCCATATATTTTCAAAAATGATGGCAATGAGAACGTACCCGTCGACTGTTATCGCGCCATGATAACCGATTATTTGATGCCTGAAATTAAAGTTCGTAATCTCGGCGATATTTGGTTTCAATAAGACGGCGCCACTTCCCACACAACGCATCCATCAATGGCCTTCGATTCAGGCCTTTGGGGCAATACATCACGGGTATCATTCGCCGTTACCAGTCGAAATGCTCGAAGGGGTCAACGAAATGGACTCAGACATAAGGGAAATTTGAAAGGAGTCATCGAAACTTGCCACGACACCACCCCTTCTTGTTTTACTAGCTTTCAGCAATGCGTTTTTTTTCATATTCGATTCGATGGAAAACCTAAATAAAGCGTTGAGGCGCGTTTTCAGCTAAAGGGGAACACGCGCCCTTTTGACGAAAGACACTTCAAAAATTAAAATACATTTT
>NW_026092422.1:0-6262 GCF_024586455.1 Bactrocera neohumeralis | reverse complement strand
TTGTTGGGGTTTTGGTGAATATCGGGTCTTTTTGGGTTTAGGTCAAAAACCGAAAAAGGTCAATCAGTTTGTTGACGGTGGGCAATTTTTTCAAAATACCCTGTGAATTCCCCGTTTTGACAGGTTTATCCGGGTTGGCGCGATTGGGGGTCCCATGGTTGGGAAAATTTTAAATTCAATCTTTGGGGTTTGTCGACCCTTTTTTAAAGGTGCTGCTCTTATCATTTTTCCCGCCGTTTTGTTGTTTTTCGAGGGGTTTTTTTCTTTTCCTTCTTCTGGTGGGCAATGCGTCTGCTCCATCGTCATCGGGGGGAATGGGGTTCGCCTTCCCGGTTTTTTCTTTCCCTGCAATTGCGGCGGAGTTTTCCCCTCATAATTTAAGTATTTGGGCATCGGTACTAGTCACCATTGGGGTTTTTAAGTATGATCCGGTTTTAAAACCTTCGGGCTTTTCATAAATTTTCGACATTCCCCCGTGTCATCAATTTTCTCCTCATTTCTCTCTTTTTTTAAGGTCCCCCTTTCCCCTTGCCCCACCCCACCCGCGTGGTGGTCGACGAACGTTGCGGGTGGCATCTTTTCCCCCCGCTGGGGCACCCCTCGTCGTCCAGCTTTTCTTTCCCAAAACCAATGGTTTCGGTTGCATTTTACGAAAGGGTTTAAATCCCGTCCCCGTTCTCTTAGCTCTCAGAGAACAGGAGTCCCCAAAGAAAATCGTTCGGCTTCTGGTGATTTTTTTACTCGAACCTTCGTTGTTTTGTTGGGTGCTTTTTTTCGCGGGGGGTCAAAATTTTGGAAACAAGATAGTGGTCAGTCGATGTTGGACTTCGGGCGTACGCACATCAAAAACACTGGGACGTGTCTTCCTTTATCACAACATGATCGATCTGGTTGGTTTTTCATGGGGAGAACCGGTCGTGTATTTTCTTTGGGAATCTGGTATTAAAAACCCATATTTGGCCCCCCGGGAATGATCACCCTCAACATTTTTGGGAATGTTTCGTCGTGGGGCTGTTTCTTAGGTTTAAAACCTTTCTTTTTGGGTTGGTCTCCCGTTTTTGACATCTGGGGGGGGCCCCTCAATCCCTCAAACTATAAAAAGGCATTTTTGGTACATCGTCTTTTTTTCCCGTCGGGGGCCAAAAAGCGTTTTGTTAAAAACCCTCCGTGCGGTTGGGGCGACGTTCTTCATCGGGATGTTTTTTGGCGCATCTCTTTTTCCCCCGAATCCCATATCAAAACGCGCGCCTTAACTGGGAAAATGCCACAGGACCGATTTCCCGCCCGCCCCGCCCATCGCTTTTTTGGACGGCGGTTTCCCTTTTTTTTCCGGGTCATAAATTTCCTTTCCCCCAAGGGGCCCGGACATTAAGGTCTGCCCTTAATTCTGGCCCTTATTTCGTTTCCTGGTCTCTCGGGGGGGTCATTCCCCAAAGGCTTGTTTTTCCCCTTTCTTTGGGGTGGTTTTTTTTGTGGGGGGAAACTCAGCCAAACCCCGGGGGGGATGTTTCCCTTTACTTTAGCTCGTTTTAAAAGGGTGTTCTTAGTCTCCCCGAAAAGGGTCGGGCAAAAACCAGTCTGGCTCTTAGTCATTTAAAGAATCGTTTCTGGCCACTTCCAAGTGAATGGCGATCAGAGAACTTTCCTCACTTGGGTGAACTTCAACACATGACTCCATCTACCATATAGCAGGACGGGAATAATCTGTGACTTGAAGAGTTTGATTTTTGTTCGTCAAGAGAGGACTTTACTTCTCAATTGCCTACTCAGTTCTGCAGCTTGAATTATTTTCTCCAGTAGCACATTGAAGAAGTCGCACGATAGGGAGCCGCCTTGTCTCATTTGGTATCGAACGGCTGGGAGAGGTCCTTCTTGACCCTGACGGAGCTTTTGGTGTTGCTCAAAGTTAGTTTTCACAGCCGTATTAGCTTTGAGGGAATACCAAATTCAGACATTGCGGCATAAAGGCAGCTTCCTTTCATGCTGTGAAAGCAGCTTTGAAATCCACGAAGAAGTGGTGTGTGTCGATTCTCTTTTCATGGTGAATATCTGCTCGGTTGTTGCTTTTCCAGGTCTAAAGCCACACTGATAAGATCCAATCGGTTTGTTGACAATGAGGACTCTTAAATTCCAATTGTTGGGCATGCTTTCGTCCGACCATATTTTTGCTAAAGAAGCAACATGCTCCTTATCAGTTCTTCGCCGCCATATTTGGCTCGACCGGAAATCCATCAGCCTCTGCCGCTTTGTTGTTCTTCAGGCGGTGTAATTGCTATTCGGACCTCATCATAGTCGAGCAATAGGACATTTTTTCCATCGTCATCGATTGGGAACAATCTTGGATGTTATGCTTTCACTGCCTTCAGCAGGCTGAGGGAAATGTTTCCTTTATAATTTTTGTATGCTCTGGGTTGATTTAGATCCACTGCGGGTTCTACAAGAGCATGCTCCGGTCTTGAAACCTTCTGTTAGTCTTCGCATTTTTTCAGAATTTTCGAGCATTACCTCTATCGGCGAACGTGTTAAGTTTCCTTCATCGTACTCGAATTCATTTTCTCTTTCTCTTTTTGTCTGCAAATCAAAATGCAATTCCCTCTTCAACTCTCGGTATCTCTCCCATCCTACGTTTTGTGGTCGGTCGTAACGTTACCAAGGTGGAAAAAGCTGGTGTGTTTTTCTCTCCGCTGTGACACTCAGGGAGCCAGAATGCCATCCAGAGTTCCATATATACCGAGTTGTTGACGAGTGCTCTCAGAGAGCAGGAGTGCAAGTCGAGTAGAAAATCGTTGGGCTTGATCCTTGATCTGAGTCGATATTAGGACCTCGGTTGGTGGCTTTTCGATCGGGAGACATCTAGATAGCTTGGTCTTTCTTGGGTCTAGAACCGGAAGTCGTGAGCTGCTTGAGCCATATGTAAAAAAATCGTTTCTAGCCACTACAAAGTGAATGGCATTCAGAGAACTTTTCAACTGAGTGAACTTTCACACATGACCCCATTCTCTGTGCAAATTAGTTATATCTTAATCTAATGCTTAGTTATGGCAATTTATAGGTTTTCGTTTAATCGCGTTTTTTGTGCGTGGCCGTTTCGATTACACCCATCTACGAATTTTTTCTGTTAACTAGGGAACGCGTGTATCAATATTTACCTACCTATCTCAATTTTTACTCAAGTTACAGCTTGCATGAACGAACAGACTGAAACAGTGTAGTTAACGGGATTTAAAATTTTATATCGGGTGATTTAAGAGCTTGATAACCTGATAAAAATTTGAAACTCAGTTTTTAGGAAACGTTAGATTTACTGACATTTACTAAAAATGGTCTTATATGATTTTTCGATTAAGTTAAGCGTTTACGAGATATTCATCGTCAAACATCAATGCATATTAGGGTGGATCAAAAAAAAATTTTTTTTTTCGTTTGGTACTCTGAAAAATAGGTTCCTAGACACCTCTAAGAAAGCATTTCCAAAAATCTATTCATAATAGTTTTTTTTCATTGAGTTATAAAATTCATAAGAAATAAAATTTTCCCCCAAAATAATCAAACCTTAACTGTTAATATCTTTTAAACGTTTGGGTTTACGAAAAAATCATCATAGACCGTTTTTGTAGAGCATTAAATTTCCTACAAAAAATCTAAGGTGGACAATATATTTTTTTTTTGTAATTGGACAATTCAGATATAAATTTTCTATCTGATAATAAGAAAAAATAGAAAAAAATGTGTTTCTTAGTGGAGGTTCCGTTACATATTTTTTAAAAAATATAACTCATATTTGAAAACGTTAGGCATTTCTCCTTTGAAGACCATAATAGGGGCTTCTTAGAGGGTTCAGGAACCTAGTTTTTCGAGTACCAAACGAAAAATAAAATTTTTTTTTTGAATCACTCTAGTATATATATAACCCAATATCACCTTTGGTGTTGTACGCTGGTGATAGGTTCAAGCGTTAGGTGCAACAAACCGCTTATTATAACTATTAGCGAAGCTGATAGCAACATGTTGCAAGAGTATAAAAACCGAAAATTAAAAATATTAGACGCTATTTTTGCCTAAAGTGCCTACGCTCCTTAATACAAACATATTTTCTGCAAATCTAACGGGATCTTCTAAAAAGAGCATTTAAATGCTTGTGATAAATGTCATTCATTTTTAAACGCCGTTGCATTTTATGCAGCGTGATTATTTCCCAATATCCACCCCACTCCCCGTGATGGGCGATGTTGTGTAGCCATTTTAAGGAACACTGCTACTTATGACTTCAAAAAGTGACTTTGTTTGGTAGCACTTTTAAAAATTTTTCTTACTTATTACTGTGATTTTAAACTGTGCCTGTGGTTTATTAGAATAAACAGAAAATAAAATAGTAAATTCATTTTTAGAAAATCAGCAAATATTAAATATATACTTATGTACATAAAAGCTAAAATTAAATAGAGTTAAAAATAATTACATTAAATGGAAAACAAGGCAAAAATATTATGTTTATAAATATTTTCCATTTGTATTCAAAAAAAAAAAACAATATTTCAGTATACATTTCGCTTAATCTTGACCGACAATCACTTACAATTTTCCCCCCGCTTGGACAAAAATTCTCTCGCAAGGAACGCATAAATACTTTTTACCCAAGAATGATAGAATACAAGATTACGACACTAGTTTACAGTTAGTTTTTTTCGGTTTAGCTCTTGACAATTCTTACAAAAACAAATACATTGTTCAACAATTTCGTGACGTCACAGTTTTGCGTTGAGAGAACAAGCATAGAAATGCATACAAATTAAAACAGAAAAGTAAACACTTTTGAAATTCCAAAATAATATTAATTCATTCGTCTTTGCAGGAAAAATTTCAGTAGAATGTTTAGAATATTGTTGCGAGAAAATATGTATATATAATTAGTTTTAGGCATCCACAATAAATTGAGTAGCATGAGTGGAAATTGTTCAAATGAAAAAAACCAGTGTAAGTGTACTGTTGTATTTATTTAAATTCCTAAGCATAAATATATTAATTTTTTAAAATGAAATGTGCAGTGGCTTGTTTGTAATAATATTATGCAATTAAAGGATCGAAAAGTTTTTCAGTTTTCCGCCGATTTAAAAGTTGCCAAGAAATGGGTGTTATTTTGCAAAAGAAATGATATATTTAATACTAAATTAATAATTTCACAATTATTTTATCATATTTTCATACATCTGATACATCCTAACTTATAATATATGTATATATTTATATACAACACAAGAAACGTCTTTATTATTATATATTTCTTTAGAAATGATTCAAATCTTTTCATTCAACAATATTCAATCGCTTCACTAAAACTTTTCATTAAAATCGAAAGAAAAACTGTTTTTCACTCTTGTTCTTCTCAACACGGAACTATGACGTTTCGTAATGGCGGTCGTCGTAATCTTGTATTCTATCATTCTTGGGGTATCTGTATTTATTTTCAAACCACCAATGAAATGGGTCGCAACCAGCGTTTGAAAAACTACGCTACTCTCGCGAGAGATCTCGTAACATTTCATTTACTCTTATACCTCTCTCACTTTGTCCGGGAGCCACAGCATAACCTTAGCATAACAATGTAAAGTATGGCCTACTCTGCTCCGAGTTTTGTTAGGTAAAAACTATAGCTGAGCGGGAGCAAAAATTAAATTTTGCGCTATGCTCTGGCGTAGCGGTAGCAAAAAATTGGGAGCGGTAGCACAGCAGAGCTAATGAAAATTTTCATGTTATGCAATTTTATCATTTTGGCACTTGTTGCGTCAAGTGACTTCATAAATCTAAAATCAAATATTTTA
Source organism: Bactrocera neohumeralis (assembly GCF_024586455.1). Classification (NCBI taxonomy): domain Eukaryota; kingdom Metazoa; phylum Arthropoda; class Insecta; order Diptera; family Tephritidae; genus Bactrocera; species Bactrocera neohumeralis. The sequence goes on along the minus strand of NW_026092422.1, from coordinate 443 downwards.
AAAAATATATTAATAAAGTGAATTAGATAATAATTGAATAAATCATAGAGCACATACTTTACATTGTTATGTTAAGGCTATGCTGTGGCTCCCGACAAAGTGAGAGCGGTAGCGATAGCATAGCAATTATTTTAGAAATTTTGCTGCTACGGAGAAGTAATGAGAACCCTGTCGCAACTACGGAAACCAGCTCTATCTTCCAAATAAAGCTGACTTTCAATAATGTCTATTGCTTCTACGCTACTATGTGGTTTATGTTCATTAGCGTATTTAACGAAAGAACTCCATATTGATGCTGATTGTTCTACATTTTCTACTGTTTTTTCAGTCTGAAATTCCATTTCTAACCTTTGCATTTCTATTAGATGATGTTTTATATATTTTTTTTTATATTATGTGCTTCCGATTCATCAGTCGACGCCACTAATTTGAATCTGGGATCG
>NW_026092421.1:0-9156 GCF_024586455.1 Bactrocera neohumeralis | reverse complement strand
GGTTAACCTGGTAACTGGGACACAAGACTCCAGCACCTCACCCTTTATGTCAACTTCAGAAGATGCAGAAAGTTAATTACCTTAAATATGTGAAGTTAATGATTTGAAGCTACTCAATAACGATTGCTAAATATGAATATACAAGAAAATCGACTTTATAACTAAATATAAGATTTTGGAATTCTTCTAAATGCACTGTCGTTATGGCTTTATGCCAACTTCAGTAAGATGAAGAAAGTTAATTAACTTAACCCTAGAACACACACCCAGAAAATACTACGTAAACACACACCCGGGATACGTTTGTACCCGGGACCTTATTTTGCGGTTTTTTGTAATGCTTATTCAACCTATTTCAATGATATTTTTTTTTAATGTATATTTTAATATATAACAAGTATTTTGTCTTTTGTTTCAGTAGAATATTCCTTCTGGTTCCAGCGATATGGGCAAATAAAGTCAGGACATGCAACAGTGGATTTTTGTTTTTGCTGTTGTCCTGATAAATGCAAAACAAAATAATATAATATATAATAATATTCTTGTAGAGTAACAACGAATACACATTTTGTTTTAATTTCATTGAAATATTCTACCTGGTTCACAAGATATGTGCAAAAAGGTCGCCCAAGGTATGGGTACGTAGGTATCAAATACACTGGTATAATTGGTTTTTGTATTTTATGTGCGGCTGCAAGGGTTGTTTTCACACGAGGTGTTGCTATAAATGCTGCCTGTTGATATTTTCATTATTGTTTTGGTGCTCAAAAGTTTAAGAAGTGAAAATATATGTAACTGAAACTATAAATAACTGGATACGAAATGACTTCAAGAAGAAACGAATATTTATCAAGTGCAGCATATTTAATTTATTTGATGAAATTTGTGACGATGACGCTCCCTATGACTTTGACTCAGAATATGAAGAAGAAATTCAAATCAATGACATTGAAATTGCTGATGACGATGCTGAAGTTTCGCAAAGTGCCGCAGAAGTATTACCTGATTATGCGGACTATGGGGATGGGAATTACCTGCTAGTGCCGAAAAATTTGTTGCACGTGATGGTACTGAGTGGATGAAAGAACCAAATGTAAGTCGTCAGGTACTCAGACAAAATATTATAAGAGAACGTTTTTGACCAGCTAAATGTTGTCAATAGAGCAAACATTCAAATGTTTCATGAACGTTGAAACGGCTGATATAATTATGCGCCACACAAATAAGTTAGCTAAAGAAACTTATAATGCTTACAACAATGCGCATCCAAACACAACTCCTAAGTCATGGACGCCTGTGTCAATAACAGAGCTGTACGCATTTTTTGGCGTACTTATTATGACTGGTGCGAATCATAGCAATGGAGAACATGTTCGAGATTTATGGAGCGTCAAAAACTATCCCTTATATCGCGCCAGAATGGGAGTCAACCGTTTCTGTTCGATATTGCGGTTCCTAAGATTTGACGATAGAAACACTCGTGCAACACGCTTACTAACTGATAAAACAGCACCGATCAGTGAGTTGTGGACGATGATGAACAATAATCTTGCTGCACATTACAAGCCCAGCTCATGCTTGACGATTGATGAACAATTATTTTCTCACTGTGGATGCACACGGTTTACGCAGTACATACCGTCAAAACCTGCTAAATATGGTGTCAAGGTTTGGTGGATTTGCGATGCCACAAATGCATATCCACTGCATGGACAAATATATACTGGCCAAGGAGGAACTGGTAGGGAAACGAACCAAGGCGAACGAGTGGTGAAGGATTTGTCTGCCAAATATTAAGGAAGTGGCCGAAACATTACAATGGACAATTTGTTTACGACCTTGCCAGTTGCAGAACTGCTTCTCACCTGGAAACTCACGATCGTTGGAACTTTGCGCAAAAACAAATCATATATTTCTCAAGAAATGAAGCAGAACAAAAACAGGACAATTGGTTCAACGACATTTGGCTTCAAAAATAATGTGACAATGTGCTCTTATGTTCCCAAAAAAATAAAGCAGTAATTTTGCTTTCGACCATGCATAATGATGCTGAAATAGCTGACAGTGGGAAACCTGAAAAAATTGAATATTATAATCGTACCAAAGGTGGTGTTGATCGAATGGACCAAATGTTTGCCGAATATCCAACACAAAGACAAATAAAACGATGGCCACTAGCGATGTTCTTCAACATGTTGGACATTACAGCTCTTGCAGCCTACATTGTCTACGATTTGAATAACCCTATGTTGCCTTGGAGAACAAACAACAAGCGTAAGCAGATCCTGCGCAGCTTGGCTGAAGCAGTGTGTATGCCCATTATTGAAGCCAGAGCCATAAATCGTCAAGTGACGCGAATATTTTCGACTAAAATTGCTATTGAAGCATATTTCAACCGACCGGTGGAATCAATGGTGTCAATAGCAGCATCAACACCTGCCGCTGCGCGCACGCCAAAACCTGTGTCCGGCTCTTGCTATTTATGTTACGCACAAGAGGAAAAACGCCGTAGAAAAACCAGAAAGCTGTGCGCCAAATGTAAGAAGCCAATGTGTCTTGAACATTCGGTCACATCAACAAATTGCTCTATTTGCCATGATTTTCCTTAGATATAAGATGCATTTTTATAATTTTTATAATAAAAGTTAATAATATAATGTGTGAAATGAATATTTTTAATTTTTCAAATAATAATATGAAAAATGTTTTTTTGACTATTATTATGAGAATTTTTACCATTGGGGTACAAACGTATCCCGGGTGTGTGTTTATGTATATAATGTGTTTGGAAGGCTGTAGCTCCTGAACCAATGGTCCGATATGGTTCAAATACTCAATTTGAACTCAAAATTAAATAACCTTCCTAGATCCGGAAGGACCATAGCGGTATAGAGGTATAGCGGTTCAAAAGTTACAACACTTCAAAGTTGAAAGTGGATACACTTGTACCCGGGTGTGTGTTCTAGGATTAAATATGTGAAGCTAATGATTTGAAGCATCTCAATATCGATAACAAAATCTGTATATACAAGAAGACCGTCAACTTCAGTAAGATGCAGAAGGTTAATTAACTTAAGTATGTGAAGTTAATGATTTGAAGCAACTCAATATCGAGTGCTAAATATAAATATACAAGAAAATCGACTTTATACCTAAATATAAGATTTTTGAATTCTTCCAAATGCACTGCCGTAATGGCTTTATGTCAACTTCAGTAAGATGAAGAAAGCTAATAATCTTAAATATGTGAAGTTAATGAATTGAAGCAATACCATATCGATTGCTGGATGTGTGTGTACAAGAAAATCGACTTTATACATAAATATAAGATTTTTGAATTCTTCCAAATGCTTTGCCGTTATGGCTTTATGTCAACTTCGGTAAGATGAAGAAAGTTAATTAACTTAAATATGTGAAGCTAATGATTTGAATCATCTCAATATCGATTGCTAAATGTGAATATACAAGAAAATCGACTTGACGATATCGATTGCTAAATGCGTATAAACAAGAAAATCGATTTTATACCTAAATATAAGATTTTAGAATTCTTCCAAATGCACTGCCGTTATGGCTTTATGTCAACTTCAGTAAGATGAAGAAAGTCAATTGACTTAAATATGTGAAGTTAATGATTTGAAGCAATGCAAAATCGATTGCTAAATGCGTATATACAAGAAAATCGACTTTATACTTTAATATAAGATTTAAGAGTTCTTCCAAATGCAATGCCGTTGTAGCTTTATGCCAACTTCAGTAAGATGAAGAAAGTTAATTAACTTAAATATGTGAAGCTAATGATTTGAAGCAACTCAATATCGATTGCTAAATATGAATATACAAGAAAATCGATTTTATACATAAATATAAGGTTTTTGAATTCTTCCAAATGCTTTGCCGTTATGGCTTTATGTCAACTTCAGTAAGATGAAGAAAGTTAATTAACTTAAATATGTGAAGCTAATGATTTGAGGCAACTCAATATCGATTGCTACATGCGTATATACAAGAAAAACGACTTTATATCTAAACATGAGGTTATGGAGTTCTTCCAAAGCACTGCCGTTATGGCTTTATGTCAACTTCAGTAAGATGTGAAAGGTTAAATAACTTAAATATGTGAAGCTTATGTTTTGAGGCAACTCAAAATCGATTGCTTAATTAGCATATACAAGAAAAACGATTTTATACCCAAATATAAGATTTTAGAATTCTTCCAAATGCACTGCCGTTATGGCTTTATGTCTACTTCAGTAAGATGAAGAAAGTCAATTAACTTAAATATGTGAAGTTAATGATTTGAAGCAATGCAAAATCGATTGCTAAATGTGTATATACAAGAAAATCGACTATATACCTGAATATAAGATTGTCGAATTCTTCCAAATGCACTGCCGTTATGGCTTTTTGTCAACTTCAGTAAGATGAAGGAAGTTAATTAACTTAAATATGTGAAGTTAATGATAAGAAGCTGATCAATATCGGTTGCTGGATGTGTGTATACAAGAAAATCGATTTTATACATAAATATAAAATTTTGGAATTCTTCCAAATGCAGAGACGTTATGGCTTTATGCCAACTTCAGTAAGATGAAGAAAGTTAATCATCTTAAATATGTAAAGTTAATGATTAGAAGCTACTCAATATCGATTGCTAAATGTGTATATACAAGAAAATCGACTTTATACCTAAATATAAGATTTTGGAATTCTTCCAAATGCACTGCCGTTATGGCTTTATGCCAACTTCAGTAAGATGAAGAAAGTTAATTAACTTAAATATGTAAAGTTAATGATTAGAAGCTACTCAATATCGATTGCTAGATGTGTTTATACAAGAAAATCGACTTTATATATAAATATAAGATTTTGGAATTCTTCCAAATGCACTGCCGTTATGGCTTTATGTCAACTTCGGTAAGATGAAAAAAGTTAATTCACTTAAATATGTGAAGCTAATGATTTGAAGCAACTCAATATAGACTGCTAAATATGAATATACAAGAAAATCGACTTTATACATAAATATATGATTTTTGAGTTCTACGAAATGCACAGCCTTTATGGCTTTTTGTCAACTTCAGTAAGATGAAGAAAGTTAATTAACTTAAATATGTAAAGCTAATGATTTGAGGCAACTCAATATCGTTTGCTACATGCGTATATACAAGAAAAACGACTTTATATCTTCATAAATATGAGGTTATGGAATTCTTCCAAAGCACTGCCGTTAAGGCTTTATGTCAACTTCAGTAAGATTTAAAAGGTTAATTAACTTAAATATGTAAAGTTAATGAATAGAAACTACTCAATATCGACTGCTAAATGCGTATATACAAGAAAATCGACTTTATATCTAAATATAAGATTATGGAATTCTTCAAATGCACTGCCGTTATGGCTTTATGTCAAGTTCTGTAAGATGAAGAAAGTTAGTAATCTTAAATATGTAAAGTTAATGATTAGAAGCTACTCAATATCGATTGCTAGATGTGTGTATACCAGAAAATCGACTTTATATCTAAATATAAGATTTTGGAATTCTTCCAAATGCACTGCCGTTATGGCTTTGTGTCAACTTCAGTAAGATGCAGAAAGTTAGTTAACTGAAATATGTGAAATTAATGATTAGAAGCAACTCAATATCGATTGCTAAATATGAATATACAAGAAAATCGACTTTATACATAAATAAAAGAGTGTGGAATTCTTCCAAATGCACTGCCGTTATGGCTTTATGTCAAATTCAGTAAGAAGAAGAAGGTTAATTAACTTAAATATGTGAATCTAATGATTTGAAGAAACTCAAAATCGATTGCTAAATGCGTATATACAAGAAAATCGACTTTATATCTAAATATAAGGTTATGGAAATCTTCCAAATGCACTGCCGTTATGGCTTTATGTCAACTTCAGTAAGATGAAGAAAGTTAATTAACTTAAATATGTGAAGCTAAATGATTTGAAGAAACTCAATATCGATTGCTAAATCTGTATATACAAGAAAATCGACTTTATACCTAAATATAAGATTGTGGAATTTTTCTAAATGCACTGCCGTTATGATTTTATGTCAACTTCAGTAAGTTGAAGAAGGTTAATTAACTTAAATATGTGAAGCTAATGATTTGAGGCAACTCAATATCGATTGCTAAATGTGTATATACAAGAAAATCGACTTTATATCTAAATATAAGATTATGGAATTCTTCCAGCTGCACTGCCGTTTTGACCTTATGTAAAATTCAGTAAGATGAAGAAGGTTAAATATTGAAGCAACTCATTATCGATTGCTAAATGCGTATATACAAGAAAATCGACTTTATATCTACATATAAGGTTATGGAATTATTCCAAGTGCGCTGTCGTTATGGCTTTATGTCAACTTCAGTAAGATGTAAAGGTTAATTTATTTAAATATGTAAAATTAATGAATAGAAGCTACTCAATATCGACTGCTAAATGCGTATATACAAGAAAATCGAGTTTATATCTTCATTAATATGAGTTTATGGAATTCTTCCAAAGCACCGCCGTTATGGCTTTATGTCAACTTCAGTAAGATTTAAAAGGTTAATTAACTTAAATATGTAAAGTTAGTGAATAGAAACTACTCAATATCGACTGCTAAATGCGTATATACAAGAAAATCGACTTTATATCTAAATATAAGATTTTGGAATTCTTCTAAATGCACTGCCGTAATGGCTTTATGTAAACTTCGGTAAGATGAAGAAAGTCAATTAATTTAAATATGTGAAGCTAATGATTTGAAGCATCTCAATATCGATTGCTAAATGTGTATATACAAGAAAATCGACTTTATATCTACCTATAATATTGTGGAATTCTTCCAAATGCACTGCAGTTATGGCTTTATGTCAACTTCAGTAAAATGAAGAAAGTTAATTAACTTAAATATGTGAAGTTAATGATTAGAAGCTACTCAATATCGATTGCTGGATGTGTATATGCAAGAAAATCTACTTTGTATCTAAATATAAAATTTTGGAATTCTTCCAAATGCACTGTCGTTATGGCTTTATGTCAACTTCAATAAGATAAAGAAAGTTAATCATCTTAAATATGTAAAGTTAATGATTAGAAGCTACTCAATATCGATTGCTAGATGTGTTTATACAAGAAAATCGACTTTATATCTAAATATAAGATTTTGGAATTCTTCCAAATGCACTGCCGTTATGGCTTTATGTCAACTTCAGTAAGATGAAGAAAGTTAATTACCTTAAATATGTAAAGTTAATGCTCAGAAGCTACTCAATATCGATTGCTAAATATGAATATACAAGAAAATCGACTTTATACATAAATATATGAGTTTTGAGTTCTACGAAATGCACTGCCTTTATGGCTTTTTGTCAACTTCAGTAAGATGAAGAAAGTTAATTAACTTAAATATGTAAAGCTAATGATTTGAGGCAACTCAATATCGTTTGCTAAATGCGTATATACAAGAAAATCGAGTTTATATCTTCATTAATATGAGTTTATGGAATTCTTCCAAAGCACCGCCGTTATGGCTTTATGTCAACTTCAGTAAGATGAAAAAGGTTAATTAACTTAAATATGTAAAGTTAATGAATAGAAGCTACTCAATATCGACTGCAAAATGCGTATATACAAGAAAATCGACTTTATATCTAAATATAAGATTGTGGAATTCTTCCAAATGCAATGCCGTTATGGCTTTATGTCAACTTCAGTAAGATGTAAAGTAAAGTTAATCATCTTAAATATGTAACGTTAATGATTAGAAGCTACTCAATATCGATTGCTAGATATGTGTATACCAAGAAAATCGACTTTATATCTAAATATAAGATTTTGGAATTCTTCCAAATGCACTGCCGTTATGGCTTTGTGTCAACTTCAGTAAGATGCAGAAAGTTAGTTAACTGAAATATGTGAAGTTAATGATTTGAAGCAACTCAATATCGATTGCTAAATATGAATATACAAGAAAATGGACTTTATACATAAATATAAGATTTTTGAATTCTTCCAAATGCCCTGCCGTTATGGCTTTATGTCAACTTCAGTAAGATGTAAAAAGTTAATTAACTTAAATATGTGAATGTAATGATTTGAGGCAACTCAAAATCGATTGCTAAATGCGTATGTACAAGAAAAACGACTTTATATCTAAATATGAGGTTATGGAAATCTTCCAAATGCACTGCCGTTATGGCTTTATGTCAACTTCGGTAAGATCAAGATAGTTAATTAACTTAAATATGTGATGCTTATGATTTAAAGCATCACAATAACGATTGCAAAATCTGTATATACAAGCAGACCGACTTTATATCTAAATATCAGGTTATGGAATTCTTTCAAAGCACTGCCGTTATGGCTTTATGTCAACTTCAGTAAGATGAAGAAAGTTAATTTACTTAAATATGTGAAGCTAATGATTTGAGGCAACTCAATATCGATTGCTAAATGCGTATATACAAGAAAATCGACTTTATATCTAAATATGAGGTTATGGAAATCTTCCAAATGCACTGCCGTTATGGCTTTATGTCAACTTCAGTAAGATGTAAAAGGTTAATTAACATAATATGTAAAGTTAATAAATAGAAGCTACTCATTAGCGACTGCTAAATGCGTATATACAAGAAAATCGACTTTATATCTAAATATAAGATTTTGGAATTCTTCCAAATGCACTGCCGTTATGGATTTATGTCAACTTCAGTAAGATGCAGAAAGTTAATTAACTGAAATATGTGAAGTTAATGATTTGAAGCAACTCAATATCGATTGCTAAATACGAATATACAAGAAAATCGACTTTATACATAAATATAAGATTTTTGAATTCTTCCAAATGCGCTGCCGTTATGGCTTTATGCCAACTTCAGTAAGATGAAGAAAGCTAATCATTTTAAGTATGTAAAGTTAATGATTTGAAGCATCTCAATATCGATAGAAAATCTGTTTATACAAGAAGACCGACTTTATGTCTAAATATGACGTTATGAAATTCTTCCAAAGGCACTGCCGTTATGGCTTTATGTCTACTTCAGTAAGATGAAGAAAGTTAATCATCTTAAATATGTAAAGATAATGATTAGAAGCTACTCAATATCGATTGCTAAATGCGTATATACAAGAGAATCGACTTTATAC
>NW_026092420.1:0-6957 GCF_024586455.1 Bactrocera neohumeralis | reverse complement strand
ATTGTAAAATTTGGAAATATTTAAAATATAATCATATTAATAACTTTGAAATTATAGAATGTATTGAAACAGAGAATAAAGAATTTAAATTTAAAAACATAAATATTTTGAGTGAACGGATTAGAGAATTTAAAAATCATTCACTTTTCTGGTACATGATTGTAATACTTGTACTATTATTAATAATATACATAACCTATAAGTTAAAATTAAAAAATTCATATAAAACTAATAAGCAAAGCAAAGAATTAAAATTCCAAGAATTGTCATATAACGCTATTTTAGAAAGAATTTACAATATATCAAAAAATTATACTAAATCGGGGACGATTCATCTAAGAGAGGGGGGAGTTAATGGCAGCAGACTCTTTGTGAATAATACAAACAAATTGTATCTTCCTACGGTATTACTGCTTGGTCAGCAGAATACTTTAATTAATAAGAAATCGATAAGTGAGCATAATTCAATATTCCATTATTTGTTTTGATAATGAGAATAATTGGTAATTCAATGCTCTGGCATTTCATCACTTAATGTGATGCAAAAGCATTTTTAGTAATAAGCATAGAATTCTAAGGATATAAATATAGGTGATTTTACGAATAAAGATCAGTGAGAGTATGCTGACCAAACCAACACATTGTGTTTCATTTCTGCCGCACGTAGCGGACGAAAACATTTTTTTTAATACTTCCCACGCAAGGGAAGCTAATTTGCATACCTCATAAGTGGTGTGGAAATTCGAATTGGGTGTTTTATTTAAAATGCCTAAAAAATAGTTTTTTTCTGATCTGGCTACAATATAAAATGTCATAAAAAACGCTAATTTTGAGACGCTCTCATACTGGAATAAGTTGGACATATCTTTATCTCTGGCTTTGGATGAGCGTGGTTTACCACAGAAAATTATTAGCGTGTTTAACGACAGTTAACATCAGGGGCACGAAATAGCAGAATTGACATTTTCAGTGTTAAGTGAGAAAAATTAAGCTAATTTCAATGTTTAGAAAAGTATGCTTACAGATTCGTATATTTGCAATGTGCAACCGACTGCATATAATTTATAGATATTTTTTACATATTTTATATCAAAGCAAATGCTTGTACGAACAAATTGATCTATTTCATGATGATATCCTTAAAATCTTTTGAAATATACTTATAATACAGTCATGTTTAAGTAACCTAAATATTTGATTAATGTAGGTTTTTATAAATATTTATATACACACATACATATATTACGTACATAATTATGTCAGCATGTAAACAAAAAGAACCATATGCATGTTTTTTGTAAATTTGTCCAAGCCTTTGTATGTAATTATGTACACATATTGTTTCATGCGAATCTCCGTTGTCAGGGACAACCAATGACCGAAGCTTACGCTTTGTCAAAAAGTCAATGAGTCGAAGGACTGGCGCGACGGCAAGGCCTCACAACATTGTGTTGTTGTTAGAAAATCTGAGCTGTGCCGAAACACACAAACGAACGAACAACGATTGTCCCCGCTTTCCTTGCCACTGTAACTGCTTCGCCTACAAACCAGCATAAATATGTATGTTTATGATAAGCTTGCATACATGTCGACGCAGATTTTTGTGAGCCGCAGAAAAATATTTTAGATTTGTAAAAGATTTTAAATCGACAAGAGCTATGTTATCACTTTTGTCACTTATATCTCTGCTTTGCGAGTTCACATTTAATTTACAACATAGCAAATATTAAATACGAATTACAATACGTGCGTCTAACAAAATAAAACATTTCAATTAATAATGGTTTCACATCGTTTGATGATATTCAGACAATGTTGAAGAAATTAAAAGACAAGCCATATATTTAATGTTTTCTTAAATGTATTTTAATTAATTTCTGAGTTCTGTGAATGTGTTTAAATAATATATATTAATACATCTATACATTAAATTATTGTACACAAAATAAACCGATATTTTATATAAAGTATTTAGTTTAATAGAAACATGTAGAAAATAACGATTTAAGTGATAGAAGATTGTAAGCAGGCTGAAATTATGTAGTTTGTATGCGTTCATCTTTTTCAATTTGTAGTTTTTTCAATCTCTCTTCTTTTTCCAACTCTAAAATTTTCAAATCCAATACACGGTTCTTATATTCAATTTTTGCTTGCAATCTTCTATTGCCTAAAGCGTAATATTTTTCGTGTTTCTCTTTTTGGGGAAACGGTCAAAATTCTAAATTTAAAATTCTGAAGTCGAAATTCCGGAATCAAAATTCTGGGTCGACAAAATTCTGGAAATCGGAATTCCGCAATTCCTTCGCCTTTTTTGGCTGCATTTCAAAATTCTGGTTTTCATAATTCCGGAATTTACGTTTTCCAGAATTAATTATGGAAATTTTTTCCCCAAAATTTGAGCCAAATCGTGTATCTTATTTAAATTTGCTTATACATCCATAATATTATAACATAAACAAAACATAACTTCCAAAATAATTCCAAAATTCAAACATGTTTATCGGAAAGACAAAAAACAACATTATTAACAAATAAAGATCAAATAGATACTACATTAATGGATCATGAGAATGTTCATTTCTTTTTTTTCGTATAACATGTTCACAGCCATCGAATTGTGTGGCAATACGCACGGTACATTTGTTTTTAATTCGTTCAGAACAAGTCCAGATAAATGTTTTCTTATTTTTTCGTTCCAAATACATAAAAGAAGTAGCCGTCGACGTTTAACATGTCTTTTCCTTTATTGGACTTCACCACAGTTATATTTTCCATCATTTCACAAAAATATTTAGCACGTTTTTATTAATGAAATTGCAGTAACACATTGCTTAGTCAGTACATATATGTACATATGTATATGTAGGTACATAGTAAACTAAATCATTATGGGAGTACAAAAAAGTAAATGAAGAACAACAAACAAAGCAATAACAATAACAAATACAATCATGGTAACAAAGCAATAACAATAACAAATACAATCATGGTAGTACAAAAAAGTAAATGAACAACAACAAACAAAGAAATAACAACAACAAATACATTCATGCAATTTAATAAAACATATGATTACAGAATGGCAAAATTCTGTAATTAGTGATTAAAAATGCGTGTTGATAACAAAAATCAACGAGATATGCAGCAGATAATTTGGCTTTTTTGATTTTTTTTTTACATTTCTCGATGGCAGATTTTCGTCATTGACAAGATCAGTTAAAGATTGAATTTCTTCTCTCGCTTGCTGTTTTACAGGAGGCCTTCAAGCGCCGCACTTTCAACAGAACCAGCTCCCATGTCGCGCCTATGTCGGTTTATTCTATTAGTCTTTTATAAAACAATGTGTACTTTCGCTACCTATTAATAATAAAATTATTTTTAAATAAATAAGTAATGAATGGGTTAAAATGTTTTGCAGTGACCACGAAGTGATTTTCGATAAAGTTGCCAATAAGTGCTCACAGCAGAAATTTTATCTTTTCACTTACATCAACTTTTATAGCTTCTTGCAAAAGGTCCAACATATATTTTTGATTTCACAACAAGCTGCTAACCAATATAATAACACAAACAGAAAATTAGGAACAAATACTTTTGTAAACGAGAGCCTTTTTCGATTCTCCTTTTTAAATCAGCTGACTTGACGTTCAACTTAACTCTAAATGCCTTTATGCACCCGACTTAATACGGCTACCTATGTAAAATAATCCGTGGTGAAGTGGTGTTTATACATTAGGGTGGGTCGATTCCGGACTTTTTTCGATTCGGGATTTCTAATACTGCGGAAAAGTTGCCTTAGTACTTCCTGGTTCCAATGCAACTTTTTGTTTTGAGATCGGATTGCATCTTCAACCTCAACTCCGGCCTTGAAATTTCGGAAATTCGCCTAAAACCGTGAAATTGTCTACCTAGCGCCTGAGATACGCATCTCATGGCAAATGTATGAAACAAAAGTTATTTGTCACGTCATTTGCCACCGAAATGGGATATGTGATCATGGCCGTAGGACGAACCGTTCCCGAGATACGAGCGAAAATGCGGCGCGCCACAGCGCAAGGTGAAAATCTTGACGTTGATTTCGCCGAGTGCTATCACTCACATTCATTCACCTACGCCAAAGGACTCGTTCAGATAGATCTCCACATAAATATTATTTCATCGAGTTCCTTCACTCTTTTCGTTAATTTCGCCGAGTGCTATCACTTATATTCTCTCAACAGAACATAGAACTCAAAATGTCTGTATCTAAATTTAAATTTAGACAGAAATGTCCTGTGGGTTGAACTTACCTGTGTAGATCATTCGGTAGTTGACTGTCGACGCGGATAGACGTTTGTGCGCATCGTTGCGATATTTTTTTTTTTCAGAGTGCTTTTTCGGCGATTTTTTGCGATTTTCTTTTGTGCGTTACGCGAATAAGATGGCACCGTTATTACCTGGCGCGTGTGCGTAGCGGTTCGGTGGAATTGTTTGTGCGAGTACACATTTTTGTGCATTTTTGTGTACTGACATAACGGATGAGTAATATTTTTTATTAATACTACCATATATACGGACAACGTAGTCATCCACGTTGTTGTTATTGGCGAAAGCTTCGCGCGGTTGCAGTATAGCTCCGTGTTGTTAGCACTCTTGCTGACTGGACTGCCTGCCAGTAGTTCTGTGCTGGGCATCTGGTGTTTAGTTGGCTCAGTGTTAATAGGATCTGGGCAGGATTGCCCAAAGGATGCAATCGTCTGTCCAGTGTTGGAGATTGCGACTCCTGTGAGGATCAATGGTCGTAACAGCGCTACCGTTTAGCCCACGTTGCGATTCGACTCAGCGCCACATCGGTCGACTCCGGACCGTTACGTGGACTTTGTCCGGCCGGCGGCCAATTGAGTGGCCTTAATCCGACCACTGGTTGGGGTTGTGGGCTGTGCCACTGCGAGCACGCTGTAATCGACCGCTTGGGTGGCCGCTGCTACTGAGCGGGCCTTTGCGCGAGTCGCACTTTTCAGCGCGTTCAGACGGTCGCACCTGGAGAGCAGCTGCTCCAGAATCTTGTTTGTCCGTGAGCCTTCTACGCTAGTGGTAAGCCAGCGGATCAGTTCGACTGAACGGTGAGTCGGGAAGCGAGATGCCTCCTGGACGGAAGAGGAGGACGAAGACCCTCGCTGGAAGCGGAGAATCCGCCGCTTCTACAGTCGTGGATGATTCCACGTCGGGTGGCGAGGGTGAAGTGACGGGATCGACGGTTAGGTCTCCACCGAGGAGTAAGGCGCGTTTGGGGTCGCCGCGTAAAGAGGGCGGAAGCGAGGAGTGTAGTGGGAGTGCCTATGTGGCCACTACTGGTAAAGCGGTTGCGCGTTTGGGGTCGCCGCGCCAAGTCGGCGGAAGTGAGGGTGGGAGCGGGAGTTGTGGCGGTGGCGGAAGTGCCAATGTGGCCACCGCTGTCAAAGCGGTTGCACGTACGGGGTCGCCGCCTCATGAAGGGGAAATCGAGGGAGGGAGCGGAAGTCGTGGTGGGAGGGCCAGTGTAACCACTGCAGAGAAAACGGTTGCTCAACCGTCAATGACGGTTGGGAAAGAAACGGGTGCCGGGCGTGCCAAAGAGGCCGCAAAAAAGCGGGAGTATTCGCATGGAGCAGTTGTTGTTGGGGGTGGGGAAGTCAGCCATGTTGCGGCTGCTAAACTATTACGGGGGAGCTTAACGAGGTGGTATTTGAGGCCAAGAATTTCGATGCAGGGACCGCGAAAGGGCTGTTGGCGCTCTTGATGACGGTTATTACCAAGAATGCCCAAATTCGCGGTCAAGTTGACGCCCTTAAGGGAAGTTGCGGGGAACACTCCTTGACGCCGAGCAGGTCAATGCCGGCTCTGTCGGCACCGATGCCTGCGCCTCCAGCACCTGTGCTGGAAGCAATAACACCGGTGGCGCCGAAGCCTGTGGAGACTTGGTCGGTCGTTGACAGGAGTAAGGGGCCTGCAACTTCCTCTAATGAGGTGATCAAGAAAGTGGTGAAGGAGGTGGGTCCCTCACTTGGTGTGAGGATCCACGAGGTTAAGCCGAACAAGGGTGGTGGGGCGGCTATTCGCACTCCCTCCGTTCTAGAAAGGGAGAGGGTGGCGAATAACAAAAAATTCGAAGAGGTGGGATTGAACGTCTCTATCCACCGGAAGTTGGGTCATCGGGTGGTGGTCCAGGGGGTCCATACTGAGATCCCCCATGAGGAATTCATGACTGAACCTCCAGGATTTCAGCCCGGCGTCCCAGTGGACTAATGTGAGGATGGTCAGTCGTCCCTGGAAGGTGACCGCTAACGGTAGCACCAATATCGTCCTGGAGGGTACGGACAAGCTGATGTCCGCCCTTTTGGAGGCAGGTCGGTGCTACATAAAGTGGTTCTCTTTCAGGGTGCGACCGGATAGCCCCGTCGCTGGCTGCTTCCGTTGCATGGGATTCGATCACAGGGTGGCTGATTGTAGGGCTAGAGCTGATGTCTGTCGGAGGTGCGGTCAAGAAGGCCACAAAGCTGCCGGTTGAGTCAATGCACCCCATTGTCGCAACTGTGAGTTTAGGGGTAGGCCAGCTGGGCATCTAATGATGTCAGCTGTCTGCCCTATCTAATGTGGCATTGTTGAGCGTGCCCTCGCCAGACACTGATGGGGGGGATTATTCAGCTCAACTGCCAGGGCTCTTATGCCGTAATGGGCGAGTGGGGGGGTTGTATGATTGAGGGTGGGTGTAGTATTGCTCTACTCCAGGAGCCCTACGCCACCAATGGTATGGTTCGGGGTTTTCCTGGGGGTTTTATGGTCTTCACTGACCTTATAGCTGACGCTGCAATAGCTATGAATAATCCACGCTAGGATTGTGTAGTTGTGGATTCTTCACAACTGGGATTATGTGTAGCTGTAGAAGGGGAGTTTGATAGGATGATTGTCGCTAGTATATATTGTAAATATAGCGAGCCC
>NW_026092419.1:0-5549 GCF_024586455.1 Bactrocera neohumeralis | reverse complement strand
GTCCCTTGTTATTAAATTTATTATAACTTGGAATACAGCTTGATGTTATTATAAGATAGTATAAAAATTTGATTTTTTTTTATGAATTTAGTTCTTTCTATAAGCGATAGAATCGTTATATTTATTTTTTGTAGGAAAATCAAAGAGAGAAATAAATTTAAATTAAAGTTTAAAAAAAAAAAATAATTTCGAAGATGAAAAATTTTTTTTGTTTTTTAATTTTAAAATTGGGTGGGAACAAAAAAAACTGAATTTACTTTTTTTAAGTGCTCAATTTTTACAAATGTTTCCATTCAAAATTTTCAATTTTAAACTCCCCCAACGATGTTGAGGTTTTTATAAAAAAAAAACCCAAAAATTTTAAAAAAGCCCCTTTTTGAAATATGGATTAAATGTTATTTTTTAAAATGAAGGGGATCAACTGAAAAGTGTTGTAACCTAGTACATATTTTTAGGAACTATGAATTAAAAATAACGGGAAGTTTGATATTTATATATATCCCCTAATAAAAAAATTGTTGGGGAATTTTTGGGCCCAAAACCAAAAATAATTTGTAACGATTGCCGGTCCCCATATTCACCAGACGACCAGGGACTTTTGTTTCAAAAAAAAGAGAACTAAAAAGGTCATCTTTACAAGATAAGAGAGGGTAAGGGATTAAGGGTACAAAAAAATTTTTTTTACTTTTCTTTTTTAAGAATATAAAATATTTAAAACATATAATATGGATGTCAAAAAAAAATTTTTGAATAATGTCTCAAAAATTTTGATAAAAAAATGTTAAAAATTTCAGCAGCCCTCATCTTCCGGGCCAAAAAAGGTCTTGCGAAATTATTATTGGTTCATCTCAAATTTAAAAAAACGATTTCCTTAATATGTACGGGGGTTGCCAAAATGGGACAGTCACAAAATAGGGTAAATTTATATTTTTTTATTAGTTTAAAATAAAATTTTAAATTTTCAAAAAAATAAGAACAAAAAATAAAAATAATTATTTAAAATATACAAAGAGCGAGATAAAATTTGATTAATAATCAGTACTTAGTCACATTTTCGCCCCAAGAGTGTTTAATCCGTTGGGGAAATTTTTTGCAGTTAAGGCACTTTTTTAATTTTTATATACATTTATTAATTTTAATCAATTTACCTTTAGTTATTATCTCTTTTTTTGGGAATCGCCAAAATTTTCTATGGGGGTTATGTCAGTGAATTGGGGCCAAGGTAAAAATAATTTTTGGTCTGCCAGAAATTTTTATGTTTTGCGAAAAGGGCCTGAATCATGAAAAAATGAATTCCCCCCGTCTGGGAACCAACTTTTTGGTGTAACAGTGATTTTCCCAGAACTTGTCTGCATTGGTCTTGTCTCATGATCCCCCTGGACAATGTAGAACGTCCAACCCTTTAGCTTTTGAAGAACACCATTTTTTTAAACAGGGGTTTAACCTTCCACAATGCAGTGTGATATTTTTCGCCTGACATCGCTTTCAAAGTTAAATCTGAAAACATCCCTAAAAAATGGTTGTTTATTTTTTTCAAATATGATTTAAAAATGGTGAAAGATGACAGTAATAAAATAGCTGACCTCACCCAGTCCTCATCAGTCTTCGGGGGTTTTTTGGGCCCCGGCAAGACGTTTTTCTTCATCGACTGTTAAGAGGTTTTTAGAGGGATACCGTAAACCCCCTTCTTCTCAAACCCTTCGCTGCAATTTCTTTTGGATACGTACCGACTCTGAATAATAGAGTTAAGAGCCCAGATTTTCTTCCTTTTGAAGCAGATGTCCAAATTTTTCCCGGGTCAGATCGTGATGGGGGTTTTTTTCCCACTTTGCCTTTTTTTTTGGCAGAAGTGACGTTTTTGATCCAAACAATCTTTATTTTATTCACTGCGTTTTAGAAACCCAGCTATTTCCCATCTTCCTTTTTTGGGGGAGAAGAGTTTAACTTTTTTTTTTCCTTGAAAACAACCCCCGACTCATACTGGGACAAAATAAAAATATTATAATGAAAATCGGTCCAAATTCATTATTTTTTAATAATACAACTAAAATTAATTTGATCTTGTTTGTTGCAAAAAAATGATAAAAATTTTTTTTAAATAAAAATTTTAACTTTCATAAAATCGTTCAGCCCCCTGGAGTTACGTTAATAAAATTTTTTAGAAAGAAACAAATACATTAACTCAAAATCTATTTAAAACTGGATTTAAGATGTGGTGAAGAAAAAGTACTTTCCTGAAATTTTTCCTCTTAAAACGCCCCCAATTGGCCCAAAGGAAAAAATTTTAAAAAATGGACTGCCCCCAAATTTTCAACCCACTGTACATAAACATACATATATAAATTTTTGAACAAAGGACAAAAAAAAATATTATAATTTTTTTTTTCAGACTTTCAAAAAATTTAATTTTTTTTTGAAAATTTCTGCCATTTATTGGAAAAAATAGTTAAAATGAAACAAAACCCATTTTTAGGGAAGATTAATCCCAGCCTAAAATTTTTTCTTTTGCAGCAAAAACTGATTAAATGGTTTTTTTATCCTGATTTGAGGTTTTTCCCATCCAAAAAATTTTTACAAAACCAAAACGTAATATCCAAGAATAGGATGTGGTGATATCCCATTCGCAACGTTTTTATATTTTTTCATTGTTTAAATTCTGACCTTTCTTCGAGTACTGCTGATCCAATATCAAGTACTTCAGAATAACGTGGTATTTTGGCAAAAAAAAAACGATCCATTTGAAAACTCACAAACAGAAAACAAAAATTGGGGTGCCATTTTGTAATAAACTAACTTTTCGTCTGCATTTGGCTTTAAATTTTTTTTGAAGATTATCTTTTCAAATGTAGGCGGGGCAGTCCAGATGGTCCACCGGGGAACTATTTTCCGATTCGTTCGAGCATTTCGACGATAACACAAATGACACGTGGGGTGTTTGCCCCTTTTAATAAAACGGGGATTTTTCGCATAAACTTTAGACTTTACATATCTTCGCAAAGGAGAAAGAGTAACGGTGTGCTATCACCCGACCTTGTTGGCCAATCGACTGTCCCAAAACGTGAAATTATCTGCTCATCTAAGTGTTTCAAAACCCCGGGTTGGCGATTGTGGAAAAAGTCCCGAGATCACGACCTTCAATTTCAGGCACCAAACAGTCGGTTATCAAGATGCAATAAGAGTCGCCATTGACGGTTACGTTCTCACCGTAATCATTTTTGAAGAAATATCGACCGATGATTCCACTGGCCCACAAACCACAACAAAACGTTTTTTTTTGGATGAAATGGTAGCTCTTGAATCTTACGCTGATTTCGTCCCAAATGCGGAAAATTTTGCTTGTTTCAATACCATTGAGCCAGAAATGGGCGTCATCGCTGAATAAATTTGGTTTGAAAAGTCGGATCTTCTTGGAACTTTTCAAGAGACCATAGAGCGAAGCAATGATCGCTTGGTAAGTTGTGCGGCTTCAGTTCTTTCAACTAGATTCGAAATAATTTCAAATCGTTCGATACGTCAGTCCGAGTTGCGCGAACGGCACCGAATTGACTCTCACGGCTTCGTGCACACTCCCAGTTACGGCTGCTATATTTTCTCACTGCGACGGCAACTATTATATTATCCAATATGAAAGCTGGTCTAAATGGGTGATGGTGTTGCGAATAGTACGCTCAGTGGGTCTGATTAATTTGATCATAAGTTGATCGAAGCCCGTGAATTTATAAGTTGAAAATTTGAAATTGTTCAGGCGTAAGTCTTTCCGTATGAAATGCCACACAAAACTGAATAAAATAATATGACAGCTTGAACGACTCACGCGTGATCTGTCGAAAAAAGGCTATTCAAAAAGTACCTCTACTTGATCACCGGTTATTTACACAGTCATACTATGAGTCCGAATTTCGCTGTGACATTGATTACAACTATAATCATTTCATCTATTTTGATATATTTTTATTGAAAACAATAAACATATTTGAAAGTTAAGTTTTATTGAAATATTTATATGTATGTGTTTTATTTAGTCTTGAAGGAAGTCTTCAAACTATCCGCAGCACATTTTGACCTTCAATCCAAAAGCCCTGGATACAGATATATAAATGTATGAGTTTATAAAATTTTTTTAAATTTAAACATACGCTTTATATACAGTTTCAGATATGGAATGAGTTTTGGAGTTTATTAAAATTTTAGGGGTTTTTTTAGAACGACTAAGTCGAAACCCTAAAGTGTTGACAATCCCGGACAAAAACCCGAACCCCCGAAAAGGCCACGGTGCGGGGGGGAATAATTAGCACCCACCCATTCCCCCAGTTTACGAAAACAAAATTTTCCGTAAAAAAAACGCAAACGCAGTAAATGTTTTCCCTGATTTATGGATATGACTTATGAGTATAACGTTAACGAAAATCAGGGGAAATGCATAACAACCCCACTTGAAAACTCAACAATACCAAATATTCCAATTTAATCGCTTATAAAAAACATGCGCCCAAAAGTAAAAGACAGGCAAAAATTTTTTTTGCATTTCATTAATTCCCGGAAAACGGGGGGTGAGCAAAAAAAACCGGTAAAATTTGCCCGGTTTTAAACCCCCATTTCCCGCAATGGTTAAAAGGCGGGGACAGGGCCCGGGGCCGCCCAGTCCGCCGCGTTTTTCCCGGGAAGTGATCGGTCGTTGTGTTTTGTTGGGAGAAACGCGACAATCGAATTAAAAGGGGAGTTTATGGGTTTCGATTACCTTTTTTTGGGATTACATAAAAAAAGGATACATACATGTGTGCTGGGGCCCTTCTTTCAAAATCTATAGTACATATTATTGGGGCGGGGTTGTGAATGAAAATTTGAATTTAGTAAGAAAGTGCGATTCGATCCCCGGACAGCATATAACATGATACACTTCATTTTAACATGCAAAACAAGTTTAACAGTCATATTTTTTTTAACAAAAAAGTTGTGGTGTCGGAAATGCACAAAAAAAAGGGGAATTGAAAAAAAATTTTGACGCTAAAAAAAAGGGGTTGAAAGTGGGGAAAATAATACCAAATTATGAATATAAATAGTTAAAAAGGGGGTGATTGTTACTCGGTCTTTGGGACCACCCAAAAATAAAAAGTTCCATTGCACCCCAATTTATGGGAACCGTTTTAACATAATATAAACCCAAAAAAATGGGAAAAACGAAAATTTTCCGATGGTAGGTGTAAAAACATAATAAATTAATAAAAATAAAAATAAAATATTAATAATTGGAAAAGGGATATACAAAGTAATTCATAATTCCTTTTTGTGCAGTGGTTTTATTCTAAAGAGCTGTTTAAAAATTTTATGATAAAGCATATGTAAAAAAATAAATAAAAAAATTACCCCGAGAAAAATGCAAAATTTTAAGAGTTTGTTTCCCCCAAAAAAAAGTTTTTAAAGTTTGACAAATTTGACCGACTTTGGGTAGAATTTGATCTTCAAATGTCAATTAGTGTGTTCTTTTTCCGCGTTTATTTAGGAAGCGAAAGGGACCGTTTTACCTTCTGATCAAATTTGACCCGGGCCGT
>NW_026092418.1:0-7321 GCF_024586455.1 Bactrocera neohumeralis | reverse complement strand
CTTTGTATGGGAAGGGGCGTGGTTTTATCCGATTTCTTCCTTTTTTGAACTGTATATGGAAATGTCTGAAGAAAACGACTCTGTAGAGTTTGGTTGACATAGCTATAGTAGTTTCTGAGATATATACAAAAAACTTAGTAGGGGGCGGGGCCACGCCCACTTTTCCAAAAAAATTACGTCCACATATGCCCCTCCTTAATGCGATCCTTTGTGCCAAATTTCCTTTAATATCTTTATTTATGGCTTAGTTATGACACTTTATAGGTTTTCGGTTTTCGCCATTTTGTGGGCGTGGCAGTTGGCCGATTTTGCCCATCTTCGAACTTAACCTTCTTATGGAGCCAACAAATACGTGTACCAAGTTTCAGCATGATATCTCAATTTTTACTCAAGTTACAGCTTGCACGGACGGACGGACAGACGGACGGACGGACGGGATAGACGGACGGACGGACGACAGACGGACGGACGGACGGACAGACGGACGGACAGACAGACATCCGGATTTCAACTCTACTCGTCACCCTGATCACTTTGGTATATAACCCCATATCTGACTCTTTTAGTTTTAGGACTTACAAACAACCGTTATGTGAACAAAACTATAATACTCTCCTTAGCAACTTGTTGCGAGAGTATAAAAACTGAGGGACTAGACGGACAGACAGACGGACATTGCTAAATAGACTCAGCTCGACACACTGATCATTTATATATGTATATACTTTATAGGGTCTTCGACGATTCCTTCTGGGTGTTACAAACTTCGTGACAAACTTAAGATACCCTGTTCAGGGTATAAAAATGTCCTTACATCACAGTCGAAAAATGTTTGTAAACTAGTGTTAAAGTGTTTAAAAGTTTCCTGGATTTCTTCGAAACTTTAGAATAATTTATACATTTATGGATGCAATAAAAACGAAGCAGGGAAGAAACGCACTGTGCTAAAACAATGTAAATATTTTTTTACCGAAACATACATATGTATATACGATATAGAGTCAGATCGATGGGATTATCTCTATTTCAATATATGGGGTATCAAAAAGTGCAGATTTGGGTGTCTAGCAGGGTTATTAATTTGTATTTTTCCAACAGATCTGGCATGCTTTGCATAGCATATCAATATAGGATTTCTTATGGTGGTAAAACTTGTTTTGTTTTTATGATTTTATTTAGGAAATGCACTTTAAGAAAATCTGAAGAAACATAAAGTTTCTCCTAGTGTTAAGTAAGTGAAAGCCTAGTTGTAGAGGCACCTATATTATCTCTTTCTGGAATCTAATTTTAGGGATGTACCTCACCTGACTAGCTTACGAAATAAGATGTTAGATTCATTAAGATAGCAATGCCTACTTTCAATATATTCGATGAAACCTTAAAAGAATTTGGTGATTTTAAATCCGCTGGGAGATTTGTATATATAAATATATTCCTTCTTGTAAGCACTTCGGTTTCGAAAAACTATCGAAATTATCAGGTCGCTTTAGTAACTGAAAAAAAAAATTTCCACGTAATGAAACTAACATTGTTATTATCATTTCAGTGTTTGACTGAAGTTTATTTAAAATATATATTTCTTCTTTCAATCACACAAAATTCTTTTCGATTCAAATAACTAAAAAAATCCAAGATAAGCAAGAAAAAAATTATTTTTTAATATGTTAATGATTAATTTTAAATTTTGAATTTCGTATTCATGGAGCCCACGACTATTGAACGCGCCGTAACAAGCTACTTGCAGAACATCTGACGACAGCCGGTAATACTTTGGCTTTTCCAGCGCTTTGATGCCCATTTGGCAAGGATCGCAAAATGTCAAACGCGTCAAGAGAGTAAGTGGAGCAAAACAAATAAAGGTAGTTTAAAAGAAAACGTTACGTGTTATGTGCGAGTAACTGAAAGCACACTGCGCGGGTCTAATCCGCTTGAAGTTACAGTGATGGAAGGAAAGGGAATTCGCAATGAAGCTGGATGCACTCCTTGATTGTAGCAGTACATGAATACACACATACACACGTACGTATGTACATGTGTACGTATTTATGGTTGGCTATGACTTTTGTATAACGGCGACATATGCCACGTAGATCTTTCTGCTGCAACAGTGAAAAGTGAAAAACTGACAACTTTCTTTGTGCAGTTCATTGTTGTTTTTTAAGTGGTCTTTACAATAAGGTACGTCTCTTTTCAAACTATCGGTGGTACATATAACGCCTTTTTTGCCGTTATAACTGTATTCTTTTGTGTCTTTATTTGAAGGAACTCTATTAAAAAGCATACCAACTTTTAACAGCAATCTCAGAGCGGTGTGATCCACATTCTTCATATATTTTGAATACAATCACATCCATATAACGGCTTTTAAATTTATATACACTTCATTCAGAGCCTCGCTAATTGATTGATATGTTTACGCTTTAAGACAGTTTGTTAGTTGCATTAATTTATATGAAAAATATCACCTGGAGGCAAAAACAAAGTTTATTTAATAAATTGGGACTTGGGTAGAGAAAATATTCTAAATATTACGGCTTTAAATGTAAAACAGCTCACTGCAATTCGCGTAAAATAATACAATTCTTCGTTACTAACACACTTCTATTTGAACCACGCGGAGAATTTATGCGTTCATGAAATTTGTATTCAGTATGCACCTAACAACAATTCAAAAGATAGCGAATGCTGGCAAAACAAGCGAGCCGCCATTGTGCATATCAGCAGACACAACTGCTGCCGTTACTGGTGGATATGGCTGAGGCTGCTGAAATCTTATTTTCTACCGTTGCGGTACTATAGTGTATTTGTAGGTGTGTGTGGGACCGGCCAACAGGCGCGTATGTTGCAACAATGACATAACTGAAATCACCAAAGGCATATAAATATGCACTCCTTGCCTGGCCGATTTTCGGGTGGTTTTTGTTTTCAACTTATTTGTTATTTCTTTTATGCTTCGCTTTGAAATCTGGGTTACGTCGCTGGCTGCTTGCACGCGGCGCTCTTTGCACCGATTCCGGTTGATGTTGCTGCTGATACAGCCGCAGGGTGAATTTAAATGAACGTGCAACACAGCTTACTTGTGCAAATATGGTGTGTGCGTGTGTGTGTGTGTATGCAGTAAATGGCGGCACATTCGTTCAGGCATGCATGTTGCCAGATTCTTGTGTAATTTGCATGAACTAACAGCGAAAGAGTTGCTTAGCAACAAAGCGGTGGGCGACAGAGTTAGTATACAAATTTTGTCTGTTCTCTTTGTCTTTTATTAGACGGTCTTTAGTACGCTTTATGGTGCTTAATTACACATATCGCAGACCAAATTCTTTCGTTTTGACAACTGGAGACATTTATGCTAGTGGGTTTTGATGTTGCTACAATTTGTCTTAAGTTTCAAAAGCTTGTACAAAGTAGCTAATCAAAACTAGCAAGTCGCGTTTAACAAATTTTAGTAGTAATGATACTTAAAATTATTACTTTCTATATTGCAGTTTCGTTTTTAAAACCCGTACATTTTAAAAGAAGTGTTCTTTTATTTTGTTTTTATATTTAACATGCAACAGCTCCCACAACACATTACTTTATATTCTTATACTATAAATACATACATATAATGTTGCTCACAGTGCAGCTCTGCAGCTCTGATCTTTATATGTATGCGTGAGGTCTTACACCCTCACCTCCTCTTGCTACCAACGCCGTTTTTCGGCGTATACGAAAAGGCTGTTCTCATAAAATGTTAATTATGGCCCGCTTAGGGCACCAAGCTGCGAACTGTGACCGCGTGGTGTGCCGAAAACAAGAAAATGGCATTTGTCCGTAATTAAAAACGTGCGTATAAGTGTTTGAAATGCAAATTACAATGCCAAGGAACTTACGAATGCCAAAGACTTTTGTCGGAGCGCTGTGTACATTTGTGCATTACATAAATTTGAATAAAAACTTTTTTAAATGAAATTAATGAATAACAATGACACGACTCAAAATTCTCGTTAAATTAATGTGTTTATGAGCTAAATTGAAAGCAAAATATTTGGCATAAATGCATATAAAGTTAATTAATCTCTGCTTTTGTACTAATGAATGGAAATATTTATATTCATATAAACAAAAAAAATAAGTAGAATTTGAATTTGAATTAATGATGAAAAAGCTTCTTTCATAATATATTCCCATCCATTCAAAGTAATAACAAGTAAGCAAGACCTTATTTCGAGTATAACTGAATATTTCAAAGCATAATGAGGTGCTGCAAAGAGTTCTTCTCAGTAAGCTTGGGTAAAATAGCTTTTGTGGTTTGTGAGATATAGACATACATTAAATCTTGAGATGGAAGGCGGGGTATGCCCACAGTGAAAAAATGTTCAACACACAGGTGCCCAGTTACAGTCTTATAGCTTCACTTAGTACTTAATTATAATACTTGTGAGCGTAACAATGATAGAATTTCGCCAATTTATAACACTAACCTTCTTATGCTGCCCGACAACATATGCAGCATTGCTTGCATAAACGGACTGACGAAGAGAGGAAAATACAGTAAGTCGGGTGTAAACTGGTCTCGTATTTCCGACCATTCATATATTACTTAATCTATCTCTAATATTGTTAGGAGTTACAAACAACTGTTAGGTGAACAAAAGTATTATATGGCTGCCTTGGTTATCCTAACTGCAGCGGGCTGGCTAGTACCCATTTAATCGAGCTGTAATATATTGGTATATATTATTCCTAAGACCTGCCTACAGGTCAGACGTTCATTAGTTAGACCGGCAAGAGTTCGCTTGTTGTGGCCAAGGTGTTTATATGCATCAATCTCTACATCTTTGGAGATCTGAATATGTTTGGGATCGAATCCAACTTTAAGCATATCTTTCTTAGTAATGCAGAGCGCGGGCACACCGTAATAAAAATAGGGTAACTTCATGGTTGGGAGTTCTCTTGCCATTTGTTTGGATCATGGTTTTCCATTATCATTTAAAAGAACTTGAAGAAGCTAACTGCCGAACGATGACCTATGAAGATGACGTAGCCTTCATTGTTGAAGGAAAATTTTTAGGCAGCGCGTATGAATTAACAGAGAGGCCGGGAATCGCTGCTAAAAGAGGCTTTATCATTTTAGTAGGACGAAATTGGTCTTATTTATAGGAACTACAAAATCCCGGAGGCGCATCTGCCTTAGATTAGAGGAAAGAGTTCCAGATTTGCAGTAAGTGTAAAACATCTTGGGCTCATCCTATACAGGAATCTCTCGTGAAAACGTAATATCTAGGAAAAAGAAAAAGGTTTCGGTTGTCCCATATAAAAATAGGGCTATTGGTAAAAGATGGGGTCTCTCTTTAAAAGTAGTTCTCTGGTTCAAGACGACCATAGTCACGACTATAATGTTTTGTATGGTGAAATTCTTCTTCTTCTTCTTCTTAACTGGAATAGACACCGCTTACGCGATTATAGCCGAGTTAACAACAGCGCGATAGTCGTTTCTTCTTTTCGCTACGTGGCGCCAATTGGATATTCCAAGCGAAACCAGGTCCTTCTCCACTTGGTCCTTCCAACGGAGTATAGGTCTTCCTCTTCCTCTGCTTCCCCCGGCGCCGAATACTGCGTCGAATATTTTCAGAGCTGGAGTGTTTTCGTCCATCCGGACAACATGACCTAGCCAGCGTAGCCGCTGTCTTTTAATTCGCTGAACTATATCAATGTCGTCGTATATCTCGTACAGCTCATCGTTCCATCGAATGTGATATTCGCCGTGGCCAATGCGCAAAGGACCATAAATCTTTCGCAGAACCCTTCTCTCGAAAACTCGTGACGTCGAATCATCAGATATTGTCATGCCTCTGCATCATATAGCAGGACGGGAATTATGAGCGACTTATAGAGTTTGGCTTTTGTTCGTCGAGAGAGGACTTTGCTTCTCAATTGCCTACTCAGTCCGAAGTAGCACCTGTTGGTTCTGCGTTGGATTTCCAGGCTGGCATTGTTGGTTGTGTTAATACTGGTTCCTAAATAGACGAAATTATCTACAACTTCAAAGTTATGACTGTCAACAGTGACGTGAGAGACAAGTCGCGAGTGCGACGACTGTTTGTTTGATGACAGGAGGTATTTCGTTTTGCCTTCGTTCACTGCCAGACCCAGTGCTTTCTGTGCTTCTTTGTCCGGCCTGGAGAAAGCAGAACTAACGTTGAGGCCGATGATATCAATATCATCGGCATATGCCAGCAGCTGTACACTCTTATAGAAGATGGTACCTTCGCTATTTAGTTCTGCAGCTCGAACTATTTTCTCCAGAAGCAGGTTGAAGAAGTCGCACGATAGGGAGTCGCCTTGTCTGAAACTTCGTTTGGTATCGAACGGCTCGGAGAGGTCCTTCCCGATCCTGACGGAGCTTTTGGTGTTACTCAACGTCAGTTTACGCAGCCGTATAAGTTTTGCGGGGATACCAAATTCAGACATCGAGGCATAAAGGCAGCTCCTTTTCGTGCTGTCGAAAGCAGCTTTGAAATCGACGAAGAGGTGGTGTGTGTCGATTCTCCTTTCACGGGTCTTTTCCAAGATTTGGCGCATGGTGAATATCTGGTCGGTTGTTGATTTGACAGATCTAAAGCCACACTGATAAGGTCCAATCAGTTTGTTGACGGCGGGCTTTAATCATTCACACAATACGCTCGATAGAACCTTATGTGCGATGTTGAGGAGGCTTATCCCACGGTACTTGGCGCAGATTGTGGGATCTCCTTTTTGTGGATTGGGCAGAGCACACTTAAATTTCAATCGTTTGGCATGTGAAATTACAAACACGAAAAAATTAATGAGTGTATAACGAGCGGCTCTCATCAACATGAATAGTGTAGTACGGATTACACCCACTAGGACGATTAACATCATACTTCAGATAACACTTGTGGGCACAACGGAAAGGTGTTTGGCCGCAAAAGTTTCACTCAGACATATGATGAACATGAGAGCCTCGGCAACCTGGAATCGCGGCAGGTTTTAATTTATTTCTAAAATGCTTCGATTAAAAGGCCGCGGATCCTAACCCTGGCAATCTTTTCATCGTTCACATATTTTGGAGGTATAGTATGGGAGGTGTCGCTTGAGGAGAGAGAGGGAGCCTTTTAACGAATGGATCCGAGTTTCCACGATGGTTGGTGGAAAAGTATATTGTCGGGAACTATTTATCAACTGTGGGCTTTGGCTTCCTAATTATTGTAGCGTATTGAATGCGGAAGAAACTGTTAGTAATGGTCCGATACCAGTCGGTCGTAAAATAAATTCTGGAATGTCCCGCATTTACTATTTCAAGCATAAAATACTTAAA
>NW_026092417.1:0-7186 GCF_024586455.1 Bactrocera neohumeralis | reverse complement strand
CGGATTTGTAGAATAATTCTTACAAACTTCAATTATATTATTGATGCCCCTTGAGGAGCGAAATAGTTTGCTGAAAGTGAATGAAGTCTGGTTAAGGCAGAACTTGAAACTTCTTGCTTTTGGGGTTTAATGCGGTTCCAAGTATGAGCAATTTTAAAACATTATATGTATGTACAGCCATGGAAAAAGAAAACGTACCTTTTATAATTTTTTTTTGAATATTAAGGAATGGTTTTGTGAATTTTTCGTTAGTGTTTTACGAAATGTGGCCAGAAAACTGAAGCAACGCTCTTACGCCTTTAAAGAAGAAAGTTCAAAGTATTGGAGCAAAAACTACTAAATACCAATGTGGAGAATTCATCGCTTTTTATAAATATAAATAATACATTTTTAATAAAAATCACAATA
Organism: Bactrocera neohumeralis; assembly: GCF_024586455.1. NCBI lineage: Eukaryota > Metazoa > Arthropoda > Insecta > Diptera > Tephritidae > Bactrocera > Bactrocera neohumeralis. The sequence continues at coordinate 6,778 of NW_026092417.1, read as the reverse complement.
CTTTTATTTCGGTCAATGGGCGCATTCCGTCGAATCGCGAATTTATATACAAAATGGGCAAAACGTAAAATATTTACTACACGATGTTATTGTATTTAAAAATAATTATTTAAATCTTTATTCTCTTTTTCACAAAAAGATTATCTGTATCGCAACTCTAAGGGCCGTTTAACAATATTTTTAATACTATTTTTATCACAAGTAGCTTAACTGGACTATGACTTTAACCCATTGTATAAACCTACAAGTAACAAATCTATCGTTTTCACCACACACCCCACACCCACAGGCGAAAGCTTATAGAATGACAGAAATTGCATTAAGAATGCTATAGAATGAGGGAGACTCAGGGCAAAAGGCCAGACACTTCTTTAGGGTCTCCTAAATATTCTACTACTAAAACGGCCAAATGCCCTAGAAAATGCAAAGTGTTTTGCTGTGCTATTACTTTAAGTACGTTTTATTAAACTTTTAAATATATTTCGATAAATAAAATCATAAAGATGTAATTTACATAGTTTTGATTAAGATTGTATTTATTATAACAAAATTATGTGGGAGAAAATATGCATCCTGGGAACCAAGCACTCAAAAATATCGATAACGCCCTATATTGCAACCTCTTTACTATTTTTAACTCCTTTTATTTAAATCTCTGTGCCGAAAAATCAACTATTTCATTCAAGCGATCTCAGTTGTTGACGACCATATGATTCTTTTGTTACTTGTATGATTCTACAGAGATAAAATTCTACAATGCTTTAAAACAGAGCTGTTTTCATCAAGTAACGGTTAGCGCACTTACAGATGGTTTGATTATTGTGAATGCGTGAGGAAATTTGCATTGTGGACAAACTGTATAAACGACATGTACATACGTGCATGCTCAGACGAGACTCTTTTGCCGCCCAAACTGTTTTCGTAGGGACGATGAGGAAAGACGAATAGACTGTGCCGCTTGTACTAGGGTATTATTTTCCGCAAAAAACCATATTGAAACTCTTGTAAACAGCTGATTGTCATTTTCAATAAAAATGGATAGAACATTGCGGTTGTTAGCCGCCCAATTGTTATAAAATCATTTTTTTACAAAAACAAATCAACATGCAAATTTCTAAAATTATGAGGATTAAATGAGGGTTCGCAACGGAATTATCTTCATTAACTCCTGAATTAATCCGGATTAACGCAGCCGTCTGTCAATGCTATAACCAAGCATTGTGAAAACGGCTCCAATTGACTGATGACATTTCCAACGAATGACATAATTGAATTAGACAAAATTTAAAAAAGCTAAAAGTACGCATTGTTCATAAAAGTATTTGAAAAGTGATTTTTAAATTAAGCAAGTATGTTTCAGAAGTGGTAAGAGCTTAAAATTTTCAAAAATTTGAAAATTCTAAAATAGCCTTTAGAGCGCAAAAATATGGTTTAACTTTTATACTCTTGCAACCAGTTGCTCAAGAGCATAATATTTGTTCACCTAACGGTTGCTCGTATCACCTAAAACTAAGCGAGATATACTTGTATGTAGGGTTATATACAGTGAAGCAATACTGTAACATGTTAAAGGCGCTTGTATTTCAACCAGTTAGACCTATAACTTAATTTGTTTTTTTGTAAATGCTGTGTGTGGACATCATAGTTTACCTGTATGTAAAAATGCCAAAATCAGACAACAATAAACTAGTGTGCACAGCGAAAATTAATAATAACTGAAATGTTACAGTTGTGCTCGCGCGTCATGTGATGGCTTATTTCCGATATTTTTGTAATTGCGATTAGAACGCGGGAATTTTTTATTGTTAAGTGACAATTGAGCTGTCCACTAGCAAACGTGGCAATAAAGCGAGAAAATAGGAAGAAAATTTTAAAATTATTAAAGGAGGAGCAATCTGAGTGTAAAGTAGCAACAAAAAGCAAAGTAAGCCATATGACCATGTGACAGGTTAAAAAATTGAAAACCACGTCCAACAACAAGGGTGGTCGGCCCAGAAAAATTGACGACCGACAATGCCGCCATCTCGCCCGTTTGGTGACTTTGAAAAATGCAGGAACACCCGCGGCAGCTCTTAAAGGGCTAAATACGAGGTGTGTTCAAAAAGTATCGCGAATTTTTGTGTTTTTTCAAAAATTGTTTATTTATTCATGAATATCTATTTTGTCCCCTTCAAAGTAATCCCCATGAGATATTATACACTTATGCCAACGGTTTTTCCAATCTTCGAAGCACTTCAAAAAATCATTTTTTTTATCTTCTTCAGCTCCTCCTTCGATGCCGTCTTTATCTCGTCAAGAGAAGCGTAACGTCGTCCTTTCATGGGCCTCTTCAGTTTAAGGAACAAGAAAAAGTCACAGGGGGCCAGATCTGGGGAACACGGTGGCTACGGCATCATTAGTGTTTTTTGTTTTTTTTTTGGCTAAAAAGTTGCGCACAAGCAACGATGTGTAAGCAGGGGCGTTATCGTGGTGCAAAAGCCAATTTTTGTTCTTCCACAAATCCGGGCATTTCTTTGCTCGAATTGCGCATAACTTGCAGGTAATATTCATATTGACCGTTCTTCCCTGTGGCAAGAACTCATGATGCACCACGCCCCTGCAATCGAAGAAAACTGTCTGCAAACTGTCGCGATACTTTTTGAACACACCTCGTATCAAAGCAGGTGAGTGGACGGCGCCCGGTTCATTAAAAAAAATTAGAATTAAAGCATTGGAAAAGAAAAAAACCTATGACTGAAAGACATGTACGGCTACGACGCAGTTTTCTTGGAAGACATGAGCATTGGACTGAAGAAATGGCAATTTTAAAACAATTTTAAATATTAATGGGGACTTTAAAACCTGCAAAATATTTTTACCTCTTTTTGTTCACACAACTGTCTAATTCCGATATGAAGTAAACTTCCGCTCTTTAATTTGTGTACAATGCCAGTATTGCGCAGGCATTCTGCCAGGAACAGGGATAATGAGATGCCCAACTTATTCCAGTGTGAGAGCGCCTCAAAATAAGCGTTTTTTATAACAATTTCCATTATGGCCAGATTGGACAAAATAATAATTTGGGCATTTAAATTAAAACACCCAACATTTAGTACGAATAAAAATTACTATATAGTTGTTGTTTATTATATGGAGAACTTTCTAAAGTATATTAGAACAACTGACTTTTGACCTTGCAGTACCCAATAAAAGGATTTAAGCTTGTTAGTTCTCAATCATTAAATGTTTTTACTATTTTCCATTGAAAATAATACTATGATGCTTCAAATTACAAAACGTTTCATCAAATACCTTTAAATTTCACAAACTTATTTAACTTTCATTGTTTTACATATTTTATAAGTGGTCTTGAACGATGCAACAAATCCCTCCGTTTACATATTTTTTTGGTAAGATTTCAATCTGGCCATCGCTCGCTTCCAATTGATAAACGTCAAAACCTCCTCAATCCAGTCAACTGTCAAAGTTTAGGTGGTTTTGACGTTTAGCAATTGCTCTCTCACTTCCAGTGAGAGAGGAGTTGAACATCTCTTTATCTCTGGCCAGAATAAAGGGACGTCCAACTTATTCCAGTGTGAGAGCGCTCCAAAATTAGCGTTGCTTATAACATTTTCCATTATGGCCAGATTGAACAAAATAATAATTTGTGGGCATTTAAACTGAAACACCCAACATTTACTACGAATAAAAATTACTATTTAGTGGTTATTTATTATATGAAGAAACTATTTAAATCTTTTTAAAGTATATTAGAACAACTGATTTTTGGCCTTTCAATACCCAATAAAAAGATTTAAGTTTTTTAGCTCTCAATAAATAAATGTTTTTAATAATTGTCCATTGAAAATAATACTATGATGCTTGACATTACAAAAAGTTTCATCAAATACATTTAAATTTCACAAATTTATTTAATTTTCATTGTTTTACATTTTTTATAAGTGGTCTTGAACAATGCAACAAATCCCTCCGTTTATATATTTTTTTGGTAAGATTTCAATCTGGCCACCGCTCGTTTCCAATTGCTAAACGTCAAAACCTCCTGAACTCGATCAACGGTCAAAGTTCAGGAGGTTTTGACGTTTAGCAATTGTTCTCACACTTCCAGTGAGAGAGAAGTTAAACATCTCTTTATCTCTGGCTTTGACGTTTAGCAATTGTTCTCTCATTTTCAGTGAGGGGAGTTGGACATCTCTTTATTTCTGATTTGCGATGAACATCAAGTTTCGTATTGACGTAATTGATTTTTTCCCAACTTTTTATGCCCTTCCTCCGTAAACTGATATTCCCTTCATCTAGCCCTCGTTCGCACTTTGCTAACTTTTATGCCTAAAATTTGCCCATCCCATTAAGGTATTTCTCCGATATTTTCCCTGATTTTTCAGTTGCAAGAATATAGAATGTGCGGTTGCACCCGAACTTAGACCATTTTTACTCATTTAAAATCCAGTTATTCATACATTAACAGAATGTGAAATAACATAGCAGAAATAGCAATAACAGTAGCCTGTAAACATAAAATAACCGTGCTATTGTGATACAGTCTCAAGTCTCTAAATTTGAGATTATAAGTTAGAGACAATTTTTGAGACTTGAGACGATTTTGCTATTCTGTAAGTGACAGTCACAAAATCTATTACATTTCATTATTCAGAGATGTTTTTACATTTGAATGAAAATAAATATGTCGATAACAAATATTAAATTGTCTATAACATAGACAAAAAAATATATGTTGACTTTGTTTCATAATATTTACAAAATTTATGTAAAATTGATTTATTTTTAATTTTTTCGTGTTTGAGTTGCTTACAAAATATAAAATAACGATAATCGATTAATATCTATGATGATCTCTATTCAGTATATTCAAAATGGCAGACAAGAGTTCTTTTTGGTTTTGTGACCAGCTAACTACCAGGTCTCAAATTTGAGGCAATATTTTGAGACTAACGGTAGAGACTGTTTAGTGAATAGTAACTAGTCTCAAAATGAGACTTTACCTCAAAATGTCTCAATAGAGACTAGAGACTGGTTATAGAATCCCGCCATAAGTGTTATCATATTTTGCAAACGAATAAATATAAATAAATAGGATTATAACTTCAATACAAAATTCTTTATCGTGTGATGGGTAACGCAAATCAGAACCTCCTTTCTCTTGATAAATCCACATGTTAGATCGACGCATGTTAAAGGAAGATTCCTTAACTCGAATAACCATAATCCACAAAAAAACTTATATGAGTTATAGAAGTTTTCATTAAAACTTCGCATTAAGTTTTTTGCTTATGTACATACAACATGTATTCTGCAATTTTTCGCTGATGTAGTATTTTTGCTTTATAGTGATCGTCCTTTGTATTATTATTTGTATTTGAATAGGAATTTAAAATTTCAAAGATATGCGTTATATCATTTTGGATGGCGGTTGTAAATTTCTTCTTGAGAACTCTCATAGTTTTCCATGGTGCTAGAAGTCATATCCGTTGGATCTGAAATATTCGGTTCTACAATAACAGATGACATAAATCTGGCTGAGCAAATATATTCTGTTATAGTAACATTTTATGGGATAAATACGCGCAGCGACTTTTACATGAGTAGATGAGTCAATTTAAAAGTTCGATTTATGAAAGGAAATTTGTATGAAATTTGACATACATATATTGCCAATTCAAGAGTTCGAAAAGAAAATACTGAATAAGGATAAAAGTTGGCTCATAAAAATATTTTTGTGCGTACATGAAGCGTACAAGAGTTTGTGAATGTGATACGAAAGCTCGTGTGAGTACTATGGGGTCTCCGACCTTTCTTTCGTGGCAAAATTAATAAATACATAAGATCCTGAATACGTGCATTAAGTATTTTTAAACACCAAAAAAATTAAATTATAGAAATAGGTATATTATTACTCCTGTAAACACATAAAATGTAAAATATCGGGTGATTTTTTTGAGGTTAGGATTTTTCATGCATTAGTATTTGACAGATCACGTGGGATTTCAGACATGGTGTCAAAGAGAAAGATGCTCAGTATGCTTTGACATTTCATCATGAATAGACTTACTAACGAGCAACGCTTGCAAATCATTGAATTTTATTACCAAAATCAGTGTTCGGTTCGAAATGTGTTTCGCGCTTTTTTATCGACAAATTTTGTTCAGCGATGAGGCTCATTTCTGGTTGAATGGCTACGTAAATAAGCAAAATTGCCACATTTGGGGTGAAGAGCAACCAGAAGCCGTTCAAGAACTGCCCATGCATCCCGAAAAATGCACTGTTTGGTGTGGTTTGTACGCTGGTGGAATCATTGGACCGTATTTTTTCAAAGATGCTGTTGGACGCAACGTTACGGTGAATGGCGATCGCTATCGTTCGATGCTAACAAACTTTTGTTGCCAAAAATGGAAGAACTGAACTTGGTTGACATGGGGTTTCAACAAGATGGCGCTACATGCCACACAGCTCGCGATTCTATGGCCATTTTGAGGGAAAACTTCGGAGAACAATTCATCTCAAGAAATGGACCCGTAAGTTGGCCACCAAGATCATGCGATTTAACGCCTTTAGACTATTTTTTGTGGGGCTACGTCAAGTCTAAAGTCTACAGAAATAAGCCAGCAACTATTCCAGCTCTGGAAGACAACATTTCCGAAGAAATTCGGGCTATTCCAGCCGAAATGCTCGAAAAAGTTGCCCAAAATTGGACTTTCCGAATGGACCACCTAAGACGCAGCCGCGGTCAACATTTAAATGAAATTATCTTCAAAAAAGT
>NW_026092416.1:0-6238 GCF_024586455.1 Bactrocera neohumeralis | reverse complement strand
CAGAAAAGTTTTCTTAACTGAAGAGGCAATTAAAAACTAAAATCCTCCAACAAAGACCAAACCCTTACAAGTCCCTCGCATTATTCCGGTCCTGCTTGCATGCGGTGCAAAGGTATGGACAATGACGTCATCTGATGAGTCGGTCTTAGGAGTGTTCGAGAGAAAAGGTTTGCGGAAGATTTATGGTCCTTTGCGCATTGGAAACCAATGGAATTTACCAGTCAGTGAGACGAAATACCTTCCCATAAATCTACAAGCCGTGCAGTTTTTTGTCATACCGTCATGTTCATTCACCCAAACCTGTCTAATCGTGTAGTAACTGATGCTTAAGATAAGTAGTCTAGGCATCCTCCTTTTATTAGGCTTGAAACATATGGTTGAATGTGAGCTCAAGACTAGCATCGCTGCTCTACTACCAGAATATAGGAAAAGAGTCTGGTGCTTTGGAGAAATAGCCCTTACCTACCTTACAAAGGTTAGAAAGCATGAAATGGAGCTGATGGATAGTTCCTGGACGGTGCACTAGCACCAAACTAATATTTGAAATGAGATGTCACCCAGCACCACTTATCTACAAACTATCATTTCTGAAACTATTCAATATTTTGATGGGCTTTTAGAAATAGTATGGAAATTCACTAGTCATACCAAATGATAGAGGATGCCGAATAAACTGGCGCAAAATGGAAAGAAAGAGGAACTTCTGCGGTGCATTTTTTAAATTATACAGATGCAATGATTTTGAGGCTATGAATTTAGTTTAATTTTTAATGTTGCACTTTTGATGCTGAAGCTGTGGTTAAAGAACTCAGAGTTAACGTGATTTTTTAATTTTTACTTAAGTTCAAACAAATGTAAAATTTTTTGCGAAAGGTGTTTCTTAAGAAACTGTGAAGGAAACTTTTAAGCAAACTATATGTTATGCTAATGGGCAGTTAACTCGAGTTTATTATGATAAAATGGGAACGTATTAAAACGCAAGACAGTGCAAGTGATGAGGATCGTAGATATATTTTCAGCCCCCCCTGTTGACTATTATATTTAAAATACCCTATTTCCTTTTTGAGAAACGAAAGATACATACTTTAAATTGTTGAAATAACTGCGGACAATTCAAATTGACAAAATTTAAATAAATCTCCCTCACAGAGTTTAACAGGAAAATGGAAGCAGAAAATATACATATATATATAATATCGCTTACATAACACACAAATCAAAAGTATGTATGTGACGAACATTTGCAAAGGAATGTCGTGCATATTTGCGTACAACTCTGACGGACACCAAGTCACGCTAAGACAATACGAACCGACCAGCAGCCGCAAATGGTGGCGAAGAGTAAGGGCAACCATGTCAGGCGCAAGCAGGAAATAATTTTTAACACAAATGACTGCTGCAACTGTCTGCTGCACGCTGGGAACCGTGGAAACCAACCAAAGGCGAAAACACAAAGGAAAATGTAAAAAGCAGAAAATTAAGGAGCAGAAATCCAAAAGCCAGAACGGCATAAGCAAAACAACAAAAATCAAAAGAAGAAGAAAAGAAAAAAGCGACCCAAGCGAAGCAAAATTAACAAAAAGGTTCAGAAAATGTGAAATGTTGTGCGAGCGTATACTAGTAAGTTTGTAGTTACAGAGCCTGAAAGAAACCTCAGGCGACAGTGGAAATACGCCTAAGCGAGCCCATTGGTCTGGGAAAATGAGCGCTACGTGGGTTGTTAGAGTGCCCGCCTGTTGGTATGCTACATTTATTATTTGTGATAAAAATGTGTTGAGACAGTTTTTCCTTGTACACACGCACACCATATATGCCTTTTCATATTACAAAGGATACGCTCGAGTACACTGGGACATGCGGTATTTTAATATGCTCAGGCAAGCAAGAAAAACCGGCAATAACATCAATTATTTTGTCTATAATAGCGTCCACAGTATCGTAATATCGTAACAGGAAGGCGCCAATTTGATATAATTGTTTTGTAAATTATACCTCATCCCAAAGCTAGATTAAACTTTTTCTCAAATGAAGCCAAGCCCATTTATTTCCGTAAGACATATGGAAAGAATAATCTCTCTTCTGTTAGCCTGTCTTCAGGCATAACGTAGAAACCCTATAGAAAACCTTTCAATCAACCCATGTCATCAGATATATACGGTATGAAGCAACTCAAAATTTTAAACTCATATGTTTAGTATATGGAGGCTGGAAGCCAAATTGTTCCGATTTTTCAATTTGTCATTAGAACTTGGCATTGCCAGAAAATAAATATCTGAATTGCATTATCTGCGTTTACTATGATAAGTCACAAAAAGACGAATGAATTCCGACATTCTTATATTAGGTGCGTGGGAAGTCAGCCGGAAAATTCAAAAATTTTTAGATTAGGACTATGTGTGTTACCATATATGAAGTACCGCCCAATTTTATCAATTTTTAGTAGTTAGGCAACATTACCAAACAAAGATGCCTCCTAGTTCTATGTCAACTCATACTACGATTAACCATCAGACATCTACTGGCATTGTCGGAATATCGGAAGAATCAGTGATTACCGCCATGAGAGATCATTTGGGACTTAGGAAAGTGAAAGAACGAAATTGTTTTTGAAAAACAACGTCGCGTTAACGTCTGTGAAACAATGCTGTCCTTCTATCAAGATGTCATGACACGTATTATTATTGGCGATGAGACTTGAATCAATGTAAGAGTCAGATATAGACGAGCAGTCGGCCGAATCGGCCGTATCCAATCAGGTCAAAACTCAAAAGTTGACAGTTTTCTTCGATTATCGAGGTGTGAGGCACTCTGGTTTCCTTCCGACCGGCCAAACTGTCAAACAAAGGAATACCATTTGAGCTTTGTGCGTCGTTGCGCGAAGGGTATTCATAAAATTAGCCGAAATTATGGCACAACGATAATCCGCATTGTTCTTCTGAATTCTGGTTATTCAGCAAGCTCTACCGACAGCTTCATGACACCCTTTTGAGTCATTTGTAGATTGTAAAACAATAATCACTTCGCGCATTGAATACTATTATGAAATTGACATTTTGTCAAAATGTTTCGAGGATTGGAAAAAAACGTTAGCACATTGATTGGCGTTTTTGTGTAGCTCTAAATCCATGGCGATATTATTCTTTTCCTTAGATTTGCAGCAATTCCGGGGTTTCAAAACAGAGTATTCTTTGGCTGAAGTGTGGTCAGCCTCTGTGCCCTCACGTAGTTTTGTTCCATTCACAATTTTCTCTCAATGACTTACTTCCACTAATTAGAAGCCTGCATAATATCGCAGAAAAAGTATGAGAAGATTTCGTGGTCCTTTTAAAAAACACTTGGTGTACACTCTTTCAGGTTCTGATAGGTTTTTTGTCTTTTTGTTAATAATTATTTCGATTATATTACTTAACTGATAACATAATTTCGGCAGAGGTGGCACCGCAACTAATCTACAAATTCATCGAACAGACCATACAACCCAGTACCGTCTCTTTTCGTTGAAGTGCAGTGCCACTGGAAATACAACACCGAAAATTGGCCGGCATTTGGATGGTTTTACGCTTCCAAATGTGGAAAAGGCAACCTACTGATATATTTAACCAATACTATTAAGTATAACTAATAAATTCATATATAACGTACCATAAATGGCAAATGTTAACTCAACTTAAGAGAAACGTAAGCAGTTTAGTTTCCGTTTCATTAATAGCTGCCGATATGACTCTCAGGGTGGCCTAAGGATTACTGCATTTAACCCACAATTAAATATGCCGTTTACATCCTCAAACTTGAAAGGAGAAAAGTGTAAAGTTTAACATGGTCTCGATGATTTTGCGAAAAAAACAGTTCATTAACAAGATTATAACAGTGAAAAAAGAGAGAAACATTATTAACTCGATTGCTCACCTGACAATTAGTTTGCTCCACTGACGACGAGGTGTGTATGCACATTTTATTGCCACTGCCAACGTCTTCATACTTGTATTTCAAATTCAATTTTTCCATTTGTTGCGTACAAATATGTATATGTGCATAGTGAAGCATTAACGCGTGATTGCTGTCACCAGCAACTTTGAATATGACATATTGGAGAGGACGTACTGGTGTTGCACCAACACACTAGCTCTTTTATACACACACAATTTATAGTGAAGTGAGCTTCTCTCTCTCTCCTCGTGATGGACAAGAGTTATGTTAAAAAGCATTAGAAACCACTGTTGGTATGTTCTACACACTTGTGGTGATGTGTTGCAGCAGAGAAATGCATGAAACGTTTTATTTTGAACTTCATTGTATAGTCTCGAAAGACGGTGTTTTGACTGAAACTTCTAAGAGAACTACAATGTGTAAGCTTCTGATGACTATGGGAAGCTAAAAACCCTGATACTGGTGAACGATTTTGGTTTTCTTCATCAGTCACCTTTCCATTTTTATACCCTGAGCGGGGTATTTTAGGTTAGTCACTAGGGTTTGCAACACTTTGAAAAATATATTTTCATGAAATTTGTGTGGACTATTGTCCAGCAATAGTGCAATTTTCGAAGGAACTGTTGAGACTGCAGCGCTTTAACAACATTTGTATACTCTTTTAGGCTATAAGAATTGCACCTAAGTACGGTACAATGGACAAAAATACTAACACTGTTTAATTTAATTTCGCGCGAAAACCCATTCGCCGAAATATTTTTTTCTGGTTGGTATGAAGATTAGTGACATCTGCGCCAAATGCCAGCATAACAATAATTATTAGCGTTTATTATGTGCATGTCTTTCTGTTATACTAAGAAAAAAGTTGCATTAGACATTGTAATCAAATTTCTGTGCCGAAGGGTTCAGAATATCGGAAAAGACGTTCGGTGACAATTCTTTGTCGAATTTGATCAATATGCCAATAAACAAGAAAAAACGTTAACTTGAACCGAAGCTAATATACCTTCGCAGGAGCATTTCTTTTTAGTAAATATGATATATGCTATAGTAATCCGAACTGACCGCAGTTCGCTTGGACGATGACAGCAACTGATGAGTCGACTTCGGCGGAGCCTGAGGGGGAAAGTTCTGCGAAGATTTATGGTCCTGCGCGTTGGCCACGGCGAGTATCGCATTCGATGAAACGGATGAGCTGTACGAGATATAACACGATATTGACATAGTTCAGCGAATTCGTGACAGCGGCCCGCTGGCTGTGGGTCATGTTGCCTTGATGGACGAAACACCCAGCTCTGAAAGTATTCGACGCTGTGCCTGCCGGGGGAAGCAGAGGAAGAGGAAGACCCTCCACTCCGTTGAAGGAGAAAGTGGAGAAGGACCCGGCCTCGCTTGAATATCCGCACTTGCGCCACGTAGCGAAGAAAGAAACGACCGGCGCGCTGTTGTTAACTCGGCTATAATCGCACAAGCGGTGTCTACGCTAACTCAAGAAGAAGAATCCGAACTGAACAAGATTATATGATTACCTTAAGCAGTAATCCATGCCAAATTTCGTGAAGATACCACGTCAAATGCAAAAGTTTTCCATACAAGAACTTGATTCCGATCGTTTAGTTTGTATGGCAGCTATATGTTATAGTGGTCCGATATCGGCAGTTCTGACAAATGAGCAGCTTCTTGAAGATAAAATGACGTTTGCAAAATTTCCAAACGATATCTTAAAAACTGAGAGACTAGTTCGTATATATACAGACAGTCGGACAGACGGGACAGACAGACAGACGGACATGGCTCTATATCGGCCAACATGTGAGTTATCTCAATGAAAATGGTAAGGGGTGTTTTAATGATAACGGTGTAACTTGGTGCCTAAAATGGATAAAACAATCATATAACAAACATATAATATCCGGGGGACTGTATATGTTTGTAATGGTGGGTATGTGAGGTAATGAATCTCAGCAAATATTTTTTTATATAATATATAAAAATTGTTTTAATTTCGATCCTCTAGTTCATATTTTACACCTTAGGTATTTCCCTTTGATTTGATTCTCTTTCAAGTTGCATGTATAAATGTTCGATTGCACCCGAACGTAGCTCTTCCTTACTTGTTAATGCTGTAGATTATAAATGTTGACAGTTTCGTTGTTGCTGTAGTTGCTGTACACACAAGGACGAAACGCGTATTTTGCATAACCATTTTGATGTTATAATGAAAGGATATGCAAAACTAAAGTCATCAGTTTGAGTTCTGCGTATGTGAAAGTCTCCACGCATTCGCCTTAAAAATTTTCACAACCGTCTA
>NW_026092415.1:0-6926 GCF_024586455.1 Bactrocera neohumeralis | reverse complement strand
TGAAGAAATACATAATTTAAGAAATTTTGAAAGGGTTTTTCCCTTTCCACCGTAAAAATCTCAAGACTACTGAGATAAAAATTTGACTTTAAACAAACTGATTGACAGATCGCATTTCCTTTTGGGGATAGTAATTAAGGAAGTCCCATCAATTTTAAAATAAATTTTTTGAAATTTAATTTCCCCGGGAATTTAAAAATTTTCCCCATCCCTTTTTTTAAGAATAAAAATTTTAAAGAGAGGAAGAAAATTTTTTAAAAAAAAAAAATCATTTAAAAAATACGACTTCAAATTATTTAATATTTGATTTTTTTAATTAAAAAAATTTTAAAAAGGTCAAAAAAAATGAACATAGAAACCCAAACCCCTTTGGGGGTTTTATTTACGGACTAGAAATTTGACCCTGATTTGGGAATTTTTTCCCCCCAGAAAATAACCCAAAAATTTTTCCACAGGAAATTTTTCAAAAAAACGCGTTTAAAGATAAACTGAGGGAAATTTATTGAGTTTGATGATTTATTTTAGGGAAACACTGTAATTTAAAAAACTGTTTATGTATTAATTTGAAATTTTTTTTGGGTTTTTGTTTTTTTTTAAATTTTTTTCACAGAAAAAAAAAAAGAATTTACAAAATTTTTAAGATATATAATTAAAAAATTATAGGTTTTTTGGAAAAATTTTAAACGTTAAAAAACCCAAAAAGTTGGTTTTAGTATTTTTTTTAAATATTAAAATTGAGAAGAAAGAAGAAGACCAAATGCTTTTAATATTAAAACATTTCAATTAAATTTAAAAAAAGAAACCAAAAAATTTTTAAAATTTCTAAATCAAAAAAATAAAAAAAATTTTATTCCCCATAAAAAACTACAATTTTTTTAAAATAGCCAATTTTTTTCAATTTAAATTTTTAAAGGGAAATTGATAAAATCAAAAAAAATTTTTATTAATAAAAAGAAAAATTTTTGGGAAATGGGGCATTAAACGGAAAAAAAATTGGGAATAAAAAAAAAAAAAAATCAAAAAAATATATTTTAAAACCAAAAAAATATAGGGAACCAAAAACAAAAAACCCCAAAAATTTTTAAGAGAAACCCAAAAAAATTAAAATTTGATTCTGATTTAAAGGGGAAACATATGGGGTTTTTAAAATTTAAAAATATTTTAGTAGAAATTTTGCATATTTTTAAAAGTATAAACACCTTTGAGACCACAATATTTAAATCATTTTGATCAATTGAATTAAATTTGTTAGAAAGATTTTTAAAAGAATCACAAAATAAAAAATTGAATATGGAACAAAATTATTTAATATGTATAAAATTAAATGTGGAAGGGGGGTTCCCCAATCCCCTTTTTAAAGTTTGGATTTTTTATTTAAAAAAATTTTTGTTTTTTTTAAAGTTTTACCCCTCGCAAATTCCCCTTTTAACCCTTTTTGCATTTTTTCTATTTTTTTTCCAGCTTCTGCCAAAACAATGGGAAAGGTGGAAAAACGTTTAACAGTGCAAAACCCCGCCACAGGAAACTGAATTTTAGTTGATGGTTTAAATCCTGAATTTTTATTATTTTGAACCAACATTTTTAACCCCTTTCATTTTTTTTTTCTTTTAAACCTCACATCGGGCGGCTTAGGGGGGAACCGTTTTTGATTTTTTTAACTTCAGCTTTTTAAACCATTTTTTTTTAAAAAACCACAGGGAAAAAGCAATCGAAAAGTTTAAGATTTGACATCGGGGCCAAAGTTCTTGTGGCCCAAAAGGGGGGTTAATGGAAATTGGTGGGGTTTTTGAGGGTAAAAAGGGGGAAAAAACCCCAGGGAGAAAAAAAATTTGGGAGATTAAAATAACGGGGCCCCAGATTTTTTAAAAACAATTTAAACGGATTTTCAATATAAAAACATATATGGTATAAAAAAGGGATAGAGCTGGGGTCGGGGGTTTAAATTTTTGTTGGCGCGCGGCCCCTTTTAAACAAAAAGGCTTGGCGTGCAAGTATGGGGAATGAGCTTTTTTAATGTATTCAAATGCCTTTTGAATATTGAATGAAACCATTGGGAGAAAAACCTTTTTTTTGGAAAGGGAATTTAAAAACAAATGAAAAGGGTTTGAACTAAAAGATCGCAAAAAATTTAATGAAAAAACGATAAAAATTTGGTTGTTGATTTTAAAATGGATTTTTTAAGGCCCCCCCTCCAAAAAGGGTTTCCACACACAATAAATAATTGTTTGATTTGAATATATATAAAATTTTTTGGAAGGGGTTTTTTACTTAGAGGGAGTTGGCGTTTACCCAAAATTTTTAACTTTTGGGGATGATTAATATATATATAAATAGCCATTTTGGGAAAGATATTTTGGAATATTAATTTAATAAAAAGGAAAATATTAATTTATTTCTGTAAGGTTTTATTTTAAAAGACTTAACAGCCCCCAAAAGAATATCGGGTGAAAAAAAAACACCGTAAATATTTCTTGTTTTAAAATTTCCCTTATATCCTTTAAAAAAACCCAGAAAGGCCCCTAGGGTTTTATTAAAACATTTCATCAATAATTTTTAGGATTTCTGCCGATATCAAATTTTAATATTTTTTTAAAAATTTTTTTAATTTCTAATCAAACTTCAATTTAATTTGTTTTTTTGAACTTTAATCCATCAAAGTTTTTTCTTTTCCGGCAAAAAAACCAGTTTTACTTTTAGGAGGGCGGCTTTTGAAACAAAGGCAGTCCGATGAGCCCCAAAACGGGTTAAATGGGGATGCATGGGAATTTTCCGGGCCCCCCTTTTGGGAAAGTCATAAAGATGGGGTGTTTCCAGCGTTTCCTGAGGGGAAGAAAAAACCCCTTTTTCATTAATCAATTTGACCTTTTTGATAAACTTAACCCTCACATTTGTTGACAGAAAAAATGTGAATCAATTGTTCGACCAACGGAGCAGCCCCATATGGAGTTTCCCTTTCCCAACCCATGGGGTTCCCTTTTTTGGGAAAAATTTTTACGATTGATTTTTGATCAATAGCACCCACACTTTTCTATTTTTGAAAAGCTGCTTAAACCCAAAAATTTTTTGAGACTTTCCACATTTTATGGGGATTGAAACCAATGTTTTTAAAACCTGATCACAAACAGTAATCCAAGGACTCAAATCTAAGTTCCAACCCAAACCCACTCGGGGGTGGGTTTTTTTTGCTGTAGCAGATTTCCTTCCCCAAAGTCCCTGATCCCATCGAAGAAATTTTTTGGGTTTTTTGATGATTTTTCCCTTTGACGGGAGCCACTAAAAGCCGCTTGCATCGGGAAGTTTAATTTGTTTCAAGCTCGGTTTTTGAAGTTTTGGGTTGCCCGGGACCCCATGGTTTTCATGAAAGATTTTTAAATTTATGAAAATTTTTAGGGAAAAATTTTAAACAAACCACGGAGGCCGACCATTTTTAAAACAACTTAGGAAGTTTGGAGATAATAAACTTTCTAGACATATCTGGTAGATGCATTTCGGAAAAAGATTGAATTTGACTTTGAGAATCGAATATAAAGAGTCCCCGGGAAGGGGAACATTGAATTTCTTTTTTATTCGACCCATTTTCACAGAAAATCAAAAACCCCAACTGACGGTTCATTTTTGCTAAACCCCCTCCTAAGATTTCCAGGGGGAGTTAGGGTTAAAAAAGAAAATAATAAAAAATTTATTTAGGATGATTCAAAAAAGAAGAAAAGATAAAGTCCTGTCGAGACCCTTACATAAACCCCCTTTTTAAAATTATTCCAAAACATTTGGGTTTTAAGGGATGTGGCTGCCATCAAGGAAAGGGAATATGTTGCCCGGATATTTTTTGGGGAAGGGGCCTTTCCACCCGATAACCAGGACTATTTGTTTTTAAATTTCACAACTAAACAAGGGGTTTAATTTTCCCTTTTAAAAAAAAGGTTTAAAAGGTTTTCCATTTAGACTTATATAAAAAGGGAAACAGGGAATCCCCAAGTTAAAAAGTCAATACATGCCCAGTTGAGCCCCCTTTCCCTATTCTATAGACTTGAAGGGTTTTGGTTGTTCTTTCCAAAGGCTCAAAAAGGTTACATGAACCTTTTAGTGTTTTTGGTTGGGCTTCCAATCAAAACCCCGGGGTTTTGGAGGCCCTTTCCCTGACCAAATAAACTGTGGAAAATTGCACTTAGCATAGTCAATTTTAAAATTTTTTGGGCTTCTTGGGGACTTTTCCCAAATAAATTCCCAAAATGAAAAGTTTTTTGTGTTGTTGTTATTGTTGTAACCCCAAAAAAATTATTCAAAAATTTTTCCAAAAAAACCCCCGGGATTTACATTTTTTCCGGTTTAAAAAACCGGGGTCCTTTTCCGATTAGTTGGGCCCTGCCCGTCGGAGGGGACGATTCTTGGGAATTTTCCTGAAGTTGTATGGAATTAGGTGAGGGGGTTTTCCCACCCAATTTTTCTTATAACCGGTTTTTGCCAGACTGAGTTTAAAATTTTGGGGGGATTTTTTTAACCCCCTTATGAAAGGTGTGGTGGTTAAAATACTTTGACCCGGGGGGGGAATAAACCCTTGAAATAGTTTTTGGGAGCACAAAAAAAATAAAAAATATAAAAAAAAAAGGATATTTTAAATAATATCTAAATGAAATTTAAATTTTCCCAACCCCAAAAACTCAATTTTGCTAAAATTTTCCCTTTGTCCATTGCTCTTAAAATTATTTTAAATTTTTAAAAAAACCCAACAAAAAGAAATTTAAAATTTTAAATTTTTAAACTTTTGAACCCAAAAACTTACCCCCGGAAAAAACTACACCCCCAACACACCATTTATTCGGATTGGTTTTTTTTTAATGAAAATTTTTCTTTTAAATTTAAATTTTTACTTAATTCCAACAAACGCACAGAAAAAAAACAAAAAACACACATAATTTAAATGAAAGGGGAGAAAACGTGTTTTTTCATTTGTTTTTAATTCCACCCAGTGGCACTGGAGTTGCCCTTAAGGGCCCCAAAGGGGCCCGTCACAGGTTGTTTTTCCAAAAAAAACCCAAACAAAACAAAACAGATGAATTGATGTTATTTTGAAAAGTTTAACCAATTATAAAATTTTTAAATACACCCACATAAAACATGCAGGAGAGTTAGTTAACTGGATGTTGATTTTCACCCCGGGGGCACAAATTCAACAAAAACCCTCACATTTCAAAATAAATAAAAAATATATTTTTTTTTTTTTTTTTTTGTTTGAATTATTTTTTTTTATTGTCCAAACCCAAAAAGGGTATCCCAAAAAAACCCCCGGGACAAAACTTTAAAAAATGAAGGGAGATTTATTTTTCCCAACAAAAAGCTCCACGCTCCTACTTTCATTTGCCCCAACTTTGGTCTTTTGAAAATTTTGGTTTCTCCGGCTTTTTTTTTTGGAACTATTCCCCATTCTTTTGTTTTATTTAGCATTTTTTCCATTTTTTTGTTTTTTTTTTTTCGCGGTTGGGTTTCCACACCGAGAAAGCAACCCCGGGAAGGACGTCCCCTTGGGTGGGAGGAGGAGGGGGAAGACCGGTTTTTTTTTTGGTTGTTCCGGAGTTCTTTCACGTAAATCGTTTGCACTAAAGGTAAACACACACAACACAAAATGTTATAAAGTAACACTGTAATACCCCCCTTGGCGCTCTTTGTAAGTGGTCTTTTTGGTTTTCCCCTTATGGAAAAATTAATTTTTATTTTTTTTTAAAAATTTTTAAATTTATTTTTTTCACCTTCATTTTTTGCGGGTTTTTCATTTTTGGTTTATTTTAAGTGTTTTTTTTTTTTTGCTTTTTTTTTTTAAACCGTTCTGCCTTTGTTTGGGGTTTTTATTTACAATTTTTTATTTTTTTTTTACATTAAAAAATTTCATTTAAAAAACCCAATACTGGAAATATAAAAAGAAAACAAAAGCAGTTTCATAAAATTATCCCCAAATTTTCCCAAAAAATTTTATTCCATCTTTTTTCCCGACAAAATAAAAATAAACTTATTAAAGGGAAAATTTTTTAAAAAAACAATTCTAAATATTTTTTTGTTCAAACCGAGGTTTATATAAAAATTTGGGTTTAAGGTTGCCCCCTTTTTAAAAAGCCCTTTAAGGACAAAATCTAAAATATGGGAATCAAACAAAAGGAATTTAAAATTTTTAATTTAATTTTAATTTTAAAAAAGGGGGTTTCCCAATTGTTTAACGATTTTTTACTTGGGAACTTTTTTGTATGGCCGAGTCAGGGATCCCGCCGAATATCTTTAAAATTTTCCTTTAGTTAAAAATATTTTTGAAAATTGTTGCCCCCTTATTTCCTTTTTTATTTCAAAACCCTTTTTTAGTTTGTTGTTAGGGATATAAAGAAATTAAAAAAAACCCCTTTTTAAGAATTTTTTTTGAAATTACAAAAAAATTTTTAGAAAAAAAAAGAAAAAAAACGAAAATGATTTAAATAAATAAATGAGATTTTAAAAATAAAAATTTTAAAAAAGGGTTTTAAAATTTTTATGATTTTTTTTTAATAAAAATTTATTTCAAATTAAATATTTAATTATGGCAACAAAAAAAAGATTTTTAATTTAACAAAAATTTAAAAAATTGAATTATGAATCCCAAAACTAAAATCTTACAAATTTTTTAAAAAGAATCCCAAAATTTTAAAATTTTTTTATTTAGTTAAAAAACCCGTTTTTCTGAATTTTTTTATAAATTTAAAAGTTTTAAAAAAAAAACATGTTTAAAAAATTTTTTTTGAAAAGGGTTCCCAAAATTATTTTTTTTTTATTGGCAAATATGTTTCAAAACAGGAATGACAAACAAATAATCCCCAAATGAGATTATGACAAAAAAAAAATTTTGAAAAAGGGGGTTAAATTTTTAAATTTTTTTTAAAAATTTATTTGAAATTAAATATTTCAATAAT
>NW_026092414.1:0-7443 GCF_024586455.1 Bactrocera neohumeralis | reverse complement strand
CGATCAATGACGTTAGAAAATATATGATTTTCAACCATTAGAAATTTTTTTGTTGGTACTGGTTCACTGTGCCATATTAAAAAAAGCGTGCGTTTAGACTCTGCCATAGTATCTAAAAAAGGAAAAAAATCGGTAACTTGCAAATACTTGCAGCCAACTTTTGGGCAAGACGTAGACCACAACATATTTTAACAAATTATACAAACATTGAATCGAATCCCATCGAATCCACCACACTTATTTTCTACGGAACATTGAACATTTACATATGTAAAAACACTATGATATAGGACAATTTCCTTTTCCATTGTAAAGATCAAAAACATATATTAACAGACCACAATGACTTTTTTTTATTTAACACATATCAAATAATAATAATTAAGTCACAAATCTTAATACAAAATTTTATATTTAAGTTTTTCAGTTCAACAAAAATTGCACTTAAAAATAGGTAAATAGTAATTATTGCACTTGCTAAAACATGTGTTAAATTCGAAAGCTCACAGATATGCGAATATTTGGAACAAAACAAAAACGAAAACAGAAAAGACCCCGTTAGGAAATAAATTTTCAATAAAACAAACAAAATGTGGAGAATTCTGAATTTAAAAATTTCGCTAAAGCGCCGCTAGATTGACCATTTCTCCCACTGTGCGTCAGGGAGAAGTCAGAGCTAAAGAAACAAAAGCTGATGCTCGGTGTCAGAAAAATGCTATACACATAGCTTCTCAACGTGCATCAGAAGCAATTGAAAGGCAGTTTTTCGGCATTAAGAAAACGCACAGTGTATGGTCATTCAGCGGTCTACTAAACCACCTGATGAAACAATTTCTCATCGCAGAGAGGCAGGGTATGCTCTAATGGCTATTCAGCGTGCTTCTGATACAGTAACTGAGACAAATGCAGGGCGACACCCCGTCGGTCAGCGTCAAACAGAGGGTCGACAAATATTAAGCAGAAATTCTTGGGTGCATGTGGAAATTGTGGTTTTGAATATGTATTGGATTATAGTCGCCACAGGATCATTAAAATTTGCATTTTGGGGCATCCTAGGAGCAAAGTAGCCATCCCTATTTTAAAAGAGCCTTTGGACAGTTCCTAAACCGTTCACATGACATTATTCCGGGCAAACAAAATTCTCACTATGCCTGCATTTCCCCCTATGTTCACAGAGCAAGGCTAAGTTGGAGACGACGACCATTGACAGATGGTATCAAATCATTGAAGACGTGGAGCGAGCAACTGTTCTAAAAATTCAACTGGTCCTGCGTAACCATAACATCTTGGTCCATGAAATTAAGTCTGCCTTAGAGAATATGTCCGCTGATAGATGCAATCATACACGAAGACAGTGTACCTAGCGGGCAGCATACGCGTCGCAACAACGGTGGCGGTGGTGGCTGTAGTTACGAGCCCTGTCCCCACAGCACCGAGAACTATCGTGTGGATCGCTTTATATCGGGTGATTTTTTAAGAGCTTGATAACTTTTTTAAAAAAAAACGCATAAAATTTGCAAAATCTCATCGGTTCTTTATTTGAAACGTTAGATTGGTTCATGACATTTACTTTTTGAAGATAATTTCATTTAAATGTTGACCGCGGCTGCGTCTTAGGTGGTCCATTCGGAAAGTCCAATTTTGGGCAACTTTTTCGAGCATTTCGGCCGGAATAGCCCGAATTTCTTCGGAAATGTTGTCTTCCAAAGCTGGAATAGTTGCTGGCTTATTTCTGTAGACTTTAGACTTGACGTAAATCGCATGATCTTGGTGGCCAACTTACGGGTCCATTTCTTGAGATGAATTGTTCTCCGAAGTTTTCCCTCAAAATGGCCATAGAATCGCGAGCTGTGTGGCATGTAGCGCCATCTTGTTGAAACCACATGTCAACCAAGTTCAGTTCTTCCATTTTTGGCAACAAAAAGTTTGTTAGCATCGAACGATAGCGATCGCCATTCACCGTAACGTTGCGTCCAACAGCATCTTTGAAAAAATACGGTCCAATGATTCCACCAGCGTACAAACCACACCAAACAGTGCATTTTTCGAGATGCATGGGCAGTTGGCCACCAAGATCATGCGATTTAACGCCTTTAGACTATTTTTTGTGGGGCTACGTCAAGTCTAAAGTCTACAGAAATAAGCCAGCAACTATTCCAGCTTTGGAAGACAACATTTCCGAAGAAATTCGGGCTATTCCGGCCGAAATGCTCGAAAAAGTTGCCCAAAATT
The DNA here is from genome assembly GCF_024586455.1 of Bactrocera neohumeralis. Taxonomy (NCBI): domain Eukaryota; kingdom Metazoa; phylum Arthropoda; class Insecta; order Diptera; family Tephritidae; genus Bactrocera; species Bactrocera neohumeralis. The sequence continues at coordinate 5,211 of NW_026092414.1, read as the reverse complement.
GGACTTTCCGAATGGACCACCTAAGACGCAGCCGCGGTCAACATTTAAATGAAATTATCTTCAAAAAGTAAATGTCATGAACCAATCTAACGTTTCAAATAAAGAACCGATGAGATTTTGCAAATTTTATGCGTTTTTTTTTTAAAAAAAAAGTTATCAAGCTCTTAAAAAATCACCCGATAGAAGGGGCAAGAGAGATATCCCTCAAACGTCGTCATTCGTAAACAGTGCGCGCTGTTTGCATCAAGACGCTCAAGACGATTTCTTTTATGTACGTAATTTCTTTTATGTACGTAATTACGGATCGGCCTAATAATTACGATGACATTTAACTCAGCCTTGCCCGAAATATATAAAGAGTTGATGGTCGGTCAAAAACCATGGACTGACACGACGTCGTTGCTCGAGTCTTTCTACATACAGTGTGTCATACACTCTATTAAGGGACAAAAACGGGGACTGTCGCATGTTTATTTACTAGTCTGGTTAAAAGAGAAATTGCGTTCCAACCAAATTGACCAAAGTCCTCCTTCGCAAAGGAGATAAAAAGTTATATGACATAGTCACTAAAAACATAATTTTAAAAAAATTTTACCAGCTGCCTACTCCACAAAAAATGGAAGATCTGTTCACTGATTTAGTTAGAGCGCTTGGCTACGGTACTGAGGCTTTGGAAATTCAAGTTAGCCAAACAAAGCCTCCGTTACTGCCGTAGCTAAAAGCGCCCATACACGAGCACACAAGTGCGTTCGATCGGTATGTGTGCGCTTGCGGTTTATCGTGTATGGGCTTGTTCGCGTACCGATCCATGTTCGCGAAAATGTTTGATTTTTTACGATCGGTGCGCGAGCATGTGTATCGTGTATGGCGTTGTCGGCGCACAAAATCTCATTTCTCTCGTATCGCCGAACAGTGAAGATCGCGGACAATGGCAAGTGTTAAGGGCAGAGCCTGCTTTCGAGGCTTCAAAAAATCGATTTTTTTGGGGATTTTTTTGGGGATTTTTTTGGGAGGGAAAGAAATAATTGATACAAGCGAAATTTCTAGGCTTTATAGTTATAAACTTGAACATCTTTTACACATTTTTTGGATACGAAATCTTTGATATTCTGCCTTTGGAAAGCAATTGCCCGATGCATCTCGCATGTGCAGTTTTCGGACGGCGGGCAGGATGCAGGTCGCAATTTCTATCGGAAACAAAAAATTCAAAGAGATTCATATTTTTTATTAATTTATCTTCTAGTTAAACTAAGAAAATTCCAAAAAAAGTGTAAAATTTAAAATTTTATTAAAAATTGAATAAATAGTGGCTTTTGATCAAAAAAATTTTAATTTATGCTGTTTAAAAATATGTTAAAACTTGACTTTTCTTAATATTTTTTTTAGTTTAAATAGAAGATAATTTTATGCCAATGATAATAAACTTTGCCCTAATTCCATACGACGTTTAGTTTTTTCTATCCTGCCCGCCGATTAAGAATAATCGTAAAAATGAAAAACCGAGAAATCACGCTTCAAAGTTTTCGCTTTTTGCCTAAGCGCTCATACATATAGTGTAAGAAAAATAAAAGTTGGAATAACTTATTATCGAAATACAAAGAAATATATAAAAGAGCTACATTAGAAATAAATTCGAAGAAATGTTCCGCTTGCCTGTCGCACATTTTAACTCTGTGAAGAACGAACGCAAAATGGATTTGTGTGTCGTGTATGGGCAAACGAATTCACACCGATCGAACGCACTTGTGTGCTCGTGTATGGGCTCTATAAGGCACATTTTCAATTCATTAACAAACCTCGTAGCTAGCGGGTAAGGGGTCTTTGTTAGCTGCCCTGCAAAACTTTCTTGCTGAGTTTGCTGCTGCCACTGTTATGCAAAGACAAAGTGGTTGCGCTGGATGTTGTGAATGGCAACCTTGCTAAGTGGTGGCAGAACCGCCCGCTCAGTTTTCAAGGTCCCACATCACACCACATCAGCAAAAATAGTAGTCGCGGTGATCTATTGCAATGATGCAAATTAATCGGGTAGGACGAATGCACAATCTCGCAAAAGCGAGCGTTTGAAGCACTGGATTGTAGCTTGCTAAAAAATCGGGCAATCGGATCTTGATGGGTGGAATGGTTGTCTTGCTGGCGAGTGGTTTCCGCCAGAAGTGGACATGGTTGTGAGAAAGAGCTATCATGGCGCCCAAAAACGAACTGGTAGAAAAAATTAACAAAATGATATTTGAAAAGTTTCAGCTGAGGTGAGGACCTAACTCTCAATAGACAGAGAATAGAGTTCTTAAGTTTCCTCGACTTGTGAGGGATGCCCTCCCACAAGTTGAAATTCATAGTTGGTGTGCCTGTCATACTGATACGCCTACAATTAACTTTAAAAGTGTATTTATCTATCACAATTAAAAAGTCAAGGGCAAACTCAAAGAGTAGTCGGCAATCACCTGAGCACTCCTTGCTTTTTTCACGGCAACGTGGGCTGCGCTTGTGTGGTGAGAGCTAGAAATCTTTTACGTAGAAAATAATAAGTTCCGCAATGTTGTTTACCTGGGTTTGCTGTAGTAAAATGATTTCTAGCTCTCAACGACCCGAGACCAAAAAACAATTACAAAGCATGCCATAATCGACCCACCCGTTCTGTCCTCAAATTTTGTAAATTGATCTTCCAACAGCTAATAATGTAATAACTTCAACTTTTGCGGATGATACAGCTTTAGTGAGCCGTAGCAAATGCCACATAATAGCATCAAGAATATTAATCGAGCACTTAAGGTCTATAGAAGAATGGCTAGCTAACTGGCGTATAAATGTAAATGAACAAAAGTGTAAGCATGTTACGTTTTCGCTAAAGGTTGGTACGCAGCTCTCAAGTAATTGCTCAAGGAAAAAAATACATTATTTCTCAAGTAATTTTGGCAGCTGGTTACGCATTGTGAATGATCTACATTAGAAGAGCAAGAGAGAATAAACAAAGAAAACAAACTTTGTGCGTAATATGTATGTGTGTATGTATATGGTAACATAAATATTTTCATTGAGATTTAAGAAATGTTGTTGATGATTGGTAGGTTTTATACAACATTTCAAAATGGAATATACTTCATAATAATGATTTCAACTAATTTAGGATGAATTTGACGATTACTTCGAATTTCCTTCAAGAAACAATTTTTGATTTGATGTTTCTTCGCAAAACAAGGTTTGCCATATTCACATTTTACTGAAAAAAGTATCAAAAATTGGTACTAGATTTCTTGAGAGCTGCGTACTAACACAAGTAAGTTTGTCGCAGGAAAGTATCTTGACCGTTTCTTAAGCGTTTTTTTATATGAAGTTTTTACGTTTCTTGCGAGCTGCGTACTAAGCTTAAGACCAAAAATGTGTCCGGCAGTAAAAATGAACAATATTTTAGTACCCCAAGCGAATGAAGTAACTTATCTTGGTATTCACCTAGATAGAAGACTTACATGGAGAAAACTTATATCTAGTAAAATAAATTGCATGAAGATAAGAGCTGCAAATTTAAATTGGCTTTCAAATAAAAACTCCAAACTTTGCCTAAACAACAAAGTTCTTTTATATAATGCGGTCATTAAGCCGATTTGGAGTATGGCATTCAACTGTGGCGTACGACCTGTGCAACTAATGTTGATATAATACAAAGGTTCCAATCGAAAATGATTAGAACAATTGCGTGTTCACCATGGTACATGCGTAATGAAAATATCCATAAAGTTCTTGGTATTAATTAAGAATTAAATATAAACTCCGAGATCACGCAAACCCTTTGACTAATGCTTTGGTACATTCCTGCGATCAAACACGCCTTAACCCATTTTGACCTACCGTCTCATATACTTCTGGTGTAGTAATAAATTATTTTGAAGTACCCTTGATAAGAAATTGTTTTTTGTTATTATTGCATATATGTATATGTATATGAGCCTATTGTATCACATACGATACGGCCTTTTCTACCTAACCTGTAGAAATGTAATAGGACTAATAAAAATTTACAAAAAACACTTCAATTAAAAACAAGGAAAAACGTTAACTTCGGCTGCACCGAAGCTAATATACCCTTCACAGGTGCATTTCTTTTAGTAACTATGTGTTCAGTTTGTATGGAAGCTATATGCTATAGTAATCCGATCTGAACAATTTTTTCGGAGATTACATTGTTGCCTTAGAAAATAATCTATACCAAATTTGGTGAAGATACATTGTCAAATGTGAAAGTTTTCCATACAAGAACTTGATTCCGAACGTTCAGTTTGTATGGTTGCTATATGCTATAGTTAACCGATCCGACCAATTTCTTTGGAGATTACATTGTTGCCTTAGAAAATAATCTATACCAAATTTGGTGAAGATACATTGTCAAATGTGAAAGTTTTCCATACAAGAACTTGATTCCGATCGTTCAGTTTATATGGCAGCTATATGTTATAGTCGTCCGATATCCGACGCTTCTTTCTGGGTGTTACAGACATCATGGCAAACTTAATATACCCTGTTCAGGGTATAAAAATAGTTTCAGGTCTAAATGGGGTAAAAGAAAAGATATGCCCGCGTACTAAGGAGCAACGTATCACCAAAACAGCTCAATTATTTGCTTGAGCTTGTCTAGTTTTTAAACAGATTTAAGATTTTATAACTTATTGTTAGGCTTTTAAAACAAAACGCAGATTCAATAAATAAAAAGATTTTGCAAAAAAAAAAAAAACAACACAAACTCCAATTTAAAATTACCGCGTTATCTTCAAACTCTTCTAACCATTTATCAATACTCAGCTCATCTGTACCATTAAACAATGAAATACTTCCTTCCACATTCCTCAGTGTGAACTAAAATTCACATTTCCTACCTTAAACACTCAGTCCAATTTCTTGTAACTTATGCTTCAAAGCTATCACTGTCAAACTCAAAATATCCTGCAGGTCAATTGTCTTTTCCACAAATTATTTTTCTTTTTACAAATTAAAAAAAATATAGATACATAATATCGTAAAATATAACATATTTCATAAACAATATTGTATCAATTAAGTATGCATATAAGTAGTAAATAACAATTAAATTTAAGTTATAACATTTTCATGAAAGTAAATTTTACTTTGAAGTGACTGACTGCTGATAGATCCAGCAAATAAAATTAACAGTTATCTGTGTTTTACAACGCATCTGTAAATGTAACTAATTCTTATTGGACA
>NW_026092413.1:0-6850 GCF_024586455.1 Bactrocera neohumeralis | reverse complement strand
AAGCTGCAACTATGCTTTACCCTTTACCATCACTGGGGGTAGATTTTGCTGACCTTTCCAGATAAAGGCCTCAATGCTAAGGTCTTCCTCATTTAGGAAAGGGTATGTGGCTGTCTTTGTATGTTTTACAACAAAGGCAGTACACCTCGAGCTATGTTCGGATCTGACTACTGCGGCTTTTCTTGCAGCATTTGCCCGCTTTGTCGGACGGCGCGGATTTCCTTTAAAAATTATGAGCGACAAAGGAAAAAACTTTGTCGGAGCTCAAAGAGCCACGGAAAAGGAGTTTTTACAATTCATGAAAGAAGTATCCCCGAAATTGTCAAAAAATATGCACCCCAAGGGATCGATTGGCAATTCATACCCCCATGTTCTCCTCACATGGGCGGACTCTGGGAATCAGCAGTAAAGAGCTTTAAGTCCCATTTAAAGAAAACGGCTGGTAACCATAAATTAAATTATGAGGAGTTTACTACATTACTCACTCGCATCGAAGCCGTACTAAACTCCAGACCTATCTCACCACTCTCGCAAGATCCCTCCGACTTCACAGCTTTAACCCCAGGGCATTTTCTAAAAGGAGCACCCATTCTGGCCATACCTGAGCCAGGCGCGGAGTCGCTATCCATATTAAACAGATGGGAACGAATTAAAATTCTCCATCATGACTTCAGCCGCCGATGGAAGGACGACTACATAAAGGACCTTCACAAGAGACACCGGTGGAAAACTCAAGAAAAGGCACCAAAGCTTGGAGACTGCGTCCTTATACAAGATGATTGTCTCCCTCCTACGGAATGGCGACTCGGCCGCATAAAACAACTTCATTACGGTTCCGACGGTCATGTTCGAGTAGTTGATCTCCGCACTCAAACCGGAACGCTAACCAGACCGCTCGTCAAACTATGCTTTCTACCAACCGCCGAAGATAAAGAAACGTAAAACCGAAACCGCAATATTAATAAATCAATAAATCGATAAAACATATAAACCGCTTACCAAAACGAAACCTCGAATAACATAAATGACACAAAAGACTTAATATAAATGTCTGATAAAAAAATGACATCCTATTCATGCCACATATCGTTTCACAAAAGTCCATATTATTGTAAATTTACCAATATCTTTCTAATATCATCATTTCTCTCACAGAGTAATATGGACGTGGATATGGCATCATCGTCAACGCCAACCATGCGCTCGGCAGTTTCCGCCCCTCGCTCCGAAGCTGCCCCAGTAGCAGCACCCCGGACCAACATGGCACCGGCAGCGCCTCGAACAACAACAGGCGCCACTGCGACAACGGCTCCGCGTCAAAGCACGGCAGCATTACCAGCGGATCTGCAACGAATTCGTTGTCCACTATGCCGCCGCCCGCATCGGCTATCGCACTGCGGTATCTTCAAAGGCATGCCACCGATGCAACGCCAGCAGGTGGCACAGGCGCACGGGTATTGCCTGAACTGTCTGGCAACTTCCCATGCAACTCAGGAGTGCCCACAGAAGGCCTGTGACGGCTTACCGCCGGCGTGGACACTCTCCAGCAGAATCTCGTTCCTGGCGCCAAAACCGGACAACGTCAACACGGCGCCATCAGCTTAGGCCGCAATCCCGGCGGTCAACAGGTCTCAGCAGCGTTGTCGCTACGCTACAGCAACTACAGCGGCTTCTAGGCTAAATACTCGCCTAGGGGGACCGGGATGGCTAAATGAGTAGCGAGGTCGCATCAGATTTACATAATTTCACCACACCAAATCACAGTAACACACACACACGCACATGCACCAAAACACGATGACATTCTACGTTCTAATTAGAACAAAAGGACAAGAGAAAGGCGCTCGCGCACCTTTCGTTGATACGACGTCGACCAAGCAGCATCGCTTTTCGCAACCTCGCAGTATCCCGGTTCCATTCCGTTAGCCGCGTTTATATATTTAAAGTTTTAATTTCATATTAAAGTGATATTGTTAAACATTTTCATCATTATATACATATGTCATTTAAACCACTGTTTAAAACTAATTTTAAAACAACTCTAAAGTGAGTTTTCAAATAAAAGGTTTATAACGATTTACGGAATTTGTGCATTTTGGGTTTTCTTTAAAGGAAAGTGTGAGTGGCCTAGAAGGTGAGTTTTTTTGTACACTCATCATCTTACTCAAGTTGACATAAGACCACAACGGCAGTGCATTTGGAAAAATTCCAGAATTTTGCTTTTAGGTATAAAACCGACTTTCTTGCATGTACACATGTAGAAATCCATATCAAGTTGCTTCAAATTATTAAATTCACATATTAGAGTTAATTAACTTTCTTCATCTTTGTGGCAATATACGCAATTAAATTTGCTTTCGCAAGTATTAAGATTGTGTGAGTGGGACAAGCAGTTTGTACAGAGTTTTTTTGACCTGACAAAGTTGTTCCTTTCAGTGACATTCATTTTTTAAATTTCTCGCAAGCTTTTAACTTATGCCCTCCAGAACATAGTTCGCATGACGTGAATTTATTTTGTTCAGATGTGAACGATTGTGTTTTGAAAAAGCTTCTGTTTAAATTACTGTTGCTTCCGGCTTGGGGTCTATTGAAGCTTCGATTTAAGTCTTGTTGAACGTTTTTAGTTCTGACTACTTTTTTGTCTACCCTTTCCGCAATTTCGTATTGGGTAGTTAAGAAATCTTTCATCTGCTGCCACGTTGGGCATTTTCTTCTTGATGAGAGCGATTGCTCCCACAAAAGTAATGATTTTTCTGGTAATGCGGCGGTACATATGTTTACCAGAATAGGATCCCAATTGTGAGTGGGAATATTTTGTGTCGATAGAACCGACAAACAATTTGAAACAGTGAATTCTAGTTTCATGAATTCTTCACTGGTTTCTCTTTGAATTTTAGGCAAGTTCATAAGTATCGTTACTTGCTTGTCAACTAATATTCTCTCATTTTCATATCTTTGTCTTAAAGCTTCCCAAGCTAAATTAAAATTATCGTCATTCAATGCGAACTGCTTGACTATTACGCCTGCTTGACCTTTAGTTTTGTATCGGAGGTGATACAGTTTTTGCGCTTGTGATAATTTTGGATGGTTTATGTACACGGCTGTAAACATGTCCCGGAAGGACGGCCATTGTTCATAACCTCCATGAAATATTTCCGTATCACACGCTGGCACTTTGAGATGAATGCCTGAACTTGCCTCTTGGGCTTGCAATTGTGGTAACTCTACTCTACTGTGGGGAGTAGGTTCAATTGCCTTCATCAGTTTTAATTGATCTGATATCATTGCTTTTGTGTCTTCATAGCGGTCTAAGCAATTTTCGTATTTGGCGTAAGCCGAAGATTTGAAATTTTCAGGTAGATCTGAATCATCAGTTTCTACTATTGCGTCGTATGCAGCTTGGAGGCGTGTCCAAAAATTGTCAATGGATTTATTTTTAATTTCTAGTACCGATTCAGAGTTGTCCTGAATCGGTGAAGATGCAAATCGAGTGCAGTATTTAATTAAGCTGTCACTCTCGGAAATGAATTTGATATACGAAATGTCTTTCCCCCTTTTTTGCTTTGTAGCACCTTGCTTCGAGCGTGTAGCTTCAGCAGGTGTACATGGGCTTTTATCGTCATTAATCATTTTCGGAATTCGTAAGAATTCTGCTTTAGATTCTTTTGAATCTGTGCTCATTCAGAAAATTTGAATTAATAAAATATATATGTATATTTTATTACAATAGAGAATGTGGTACCGAAACTCTTTTCAACCAATAAGAGTTGTTGTTTCCGAACAATTGATCTTTTTAATAAATAAGAGCTGTTATTTCAGTAAAAGAATTTAAAAAATGCGTTTATCGCTTTTATTGATCTCGTTTGTCGAACCTTGTTTTTTTTTTTTCAAAAAATATTTTTACGGGTTTATTCGTATGCCCTTGTATCAGCGCGCACTGAAACTAGGTCAATATCCTTTGTACATACGTGTGGATTTTATGCGCATATAGTATGCGTTAAATAAAATATGTGCAATTATGCTTGTTCTTGTTTGCCAAGGAACAAGATAAATGCTAAGAATTCGCCAAATTGGACTTTCAATATATGTATGTATGTACAAAGGTATTTAGCATGTAAATATTTACTTTGATTAACCAAAGTTATTTTGCTTCCCCGCACCGTTTATTAATTTTCTTAATTTGTGTTTCTTAATTATATCCTATGTTTATACATAGGTATACAAGCGTTGAAAATATACGGCAATATATAAAATAATTTGCGTTTAGAACTAGGCGCTAAAGCGCTAATGTATGTATATATTTATATACTTGTATGAAAGTATGTACTTTTACGGATACGTACATACATATATATGTGTGTATATATGTATATGTATAAATAAATTTCCTTTTCGATCCTTATGTTCAATCGGCTTGAGGATATGTATATATGTATGTTTGTGTTCTCTTTTATGCTATATTCTTCTTGCTATATTGTGCTTACTTGTTGGAAGCAATTCCTGCTGGAGAGGTATTAATTTGCAAGTATGCCTCTCACAGTTAATGAACTGGAGCGGTATTGCCAGAATAATTTGAAAATCAATTTATGGAATTTTGTGGATTGTGTGTATTATACCCGAGGGTAAGTTTAAAAAGCAAGAAATTTATTTAATTAAATATATTTAAATATATATATATTTAATATATATATATATATATATGTATATATACATATATATTATTTACCGTATTTGTTTCTATCGGTACTTATCTTTGCCGCCAATTTAAAACTTGTACTAACCGTTTTTATTAAACGGGTTTACTTTCTATCAGTTCTATTACATTGACCGTTGGTGCAACATACATACATATATACATATAATAAATAAAATCAAACGTGGAATGGATACACTCACTCTGATTTTCCTCAAGGACTTTGGGTTAAGAAATTTGGTGAAGAGTGGTGTGTATCCTTTTCTTGCTTCTCTGGTGGGATTTCCTTCCTACGCCGGGGTCCGCTTTGTTGTTGATGATTTCCCTTTCACTTAACTGGGTTTATTAAGTTTACCAAGCAGCTTGTGACATCCAGAAGGAAGCGTCGGAGATGTGTGCGAAGATTAGCTTCGGTACAGCCGACGTTAACGTTTCCTCTTGTTTTATTGGTATTTAGTTTTGAGTTCGCGCCCGTATTTTATTTATTTTTATTTTATTTTTTTTTTTTTTGAGTTCGCGCCCGTATTTTTTTTTATTTAGTGTTGGTTTGCACGCACTTTGTTTTTTTTTTCACATACAAATTTGTTTTAATTGTATAACAGGTACATATGTATATTAAAACAGATTTCACTGCACTATTCTCCTGTGGCATAAATCACAATTTCATGCACATAATATTTATAATATGTTGTTTTAGTTTGAAAATATTCTTCACTGCACAACAGGCTTTTTTTGTTTTTTTTTTGTTTTCCACCCCACTTTTTGTTATGTCATATGCAGATGCATTTATGTATGCAGGTTTATGTACCACTTTTTTAATATATGTATGTTCATAGATTCGTGTTATATTTGGTGTCACTGCACTTTAAACTTTTTTTCTCTTTTTAAAATATATACACTTGTACATATGTATATGCATAAATATATATATATATATATATATATATATATATTTTTTTTTTATTGTTTCACCAGTGTGCCGTTCTTTTTGCCTCGAAGGACCATGAATCTCGCACGCACTCACCTTGTTCCTTTTCGTACTTCAAATTTAGGTATATGTATGTAAAAATGGGTACACGGGTACATTTAAGACAGTTTTTGCGAGTTGATGTATATATACAAACTTGTGTATTTAATGCGGTTTTGTGTAATATATGAGTATAAAGTATCGGTAAAAAAAATATAAAAATTATTAAACGGTTCCGGGACGATATTCGCACACGAGTAGAAGTCGCTACTGAGATCCAAAACGAAGTGAAGTTGCTGATCTCCTTTTGGTTTCTTTTTTCTCCTTTTGTGTGTGGAATCAGCTGGTGTGATGTGGGTGGTTGGTGTGTAGTGGAATGCGGATTGTAGCTGTGATGATTGGTGAGGTGAGTATGGTGACGGTGCGTGTCAGTGTTGTGAAGTTGAGTTGCTGTGGTGTGCTAGTGTGGTGTATGTGTGGATGCCCCTGGGAGGATGCTCATTTATACAATCTTCAAATATTAAAGTTAATTATATTTCTTCATCTTAGAGACGTTGGCATAAAGCCAAAACGGCAGTGCATTTGGAAGAATTCCACAATTTTACATTTAGTATAAAACCGATTTTCTAGCATGTACACATTTAGAAATCCATATCAAGTTGCTTCAAATCATTAGCTTCACATATTAAAGTTAATTAACTTTCTTCATCTTACTAAAGTTGGCATTCAGCCAAAAGGGCAGTGCATTTGGAAAAATTCTGAAATTTTACATTTAATTATAAAACCGATTTTCCTGCATGTATACATTAGAAATCCATATCAAGTTGCTTCAAATTAATAAATTCACATATTAAAGTTAATTAACTTTCTTCATCTTACTAAAGTTGGCATAAAGCTAAAACGGCAGTGCATTTCGAAAAAATTCCATAATTTTACATTTAGGTGTAAAACCGACTTTCTTGCATGTACACATTTAGAAATCCATATCAAGTTGTTTCAAATTATTAAATTCACATATTAAAGTTAATTAACTTTCTTCATCTTACAGAAGTTGGCATAAAGCCAAAACGGCAGTGTATTTGGAAAAAATTCCATAATTTTACATTTAGATATAAAACCGACTTTCTTGCATGTAAACATTTAGAAATCCATATCAAGTTGACTTAAATAATTAACTTAACTTATTAAAG
>NW_026092412.1:0-3692 GCF_024586455.1 Bactrocera neohumeralis | reverse complement strand
CATTAAAGAAAATGTGGAAAAATTCCAAAATTTTTAATTTAGGTAAAACCCCATTTCTTTTTTAAAATTAAGAAATCCATTTAATTACCAAATCATTGTTAAATATTAAAATTAATTAACCTTCCCCCATCTAATAAGGAAAAAAACCCATAAGGGCATTTTTGGGAAAAAACCCCAAAATTTCATTTGGTAAAAAACCCGACTTTCGGATGTACAATTAGAACCATACGATTTAATTTTAATTCATTAAAGAATTAACTTTCTTCATTTTCAGAATTGAAAAAGAAATTTGGAAAAATTATTTTTTTATATTTAGGTTAAAAACTTTTATGTACACAAGAAACCAAACGTTGTCAAATCATTATTTTCATATTAAAGAATAACCCTTTTTCATCCTATAAAGTTTTTATAAGGTGCATGATTGGAAAAAAATCAAATTTTCATTTAGGTATAAAACCTTTTTCTGCCTAAAATTTTAGAAACCATTGTTTTTTTAAATCATTATTTTAAAATTTTAAAAGTTAATTAATTTCCCTTCACTCACAAAGGGGATAAAGCCATAAGGCGGGGTTTTTGGGAAAAAATTCAAAATTTACTTTTAAAGAATAAACCTTTTTCAATGTAAAATTTTAGAAACCATACTTTCCCCAAATTTAAATTTTAAAAGTTAAAACCCTTTCTCATCTTACAAATTTTTATAAACCCAAAACGAGGCTTTAAAAAACCAAATTTTTTTCATTTGGTATAAAACCCCTTTTTTGGGAAACTTTTTAAAAAACCATTAAAGCAAATCATTAGTTAATAAAAAAATTAATTATCCATCTTCTAAGTTTAATGGGCCAAAAGGCAGTGATTTGGAAAAATCCAAAATTTTAAAATTTAGGTATTAAACGACTTTCTGCATGAAACCCTTTTTAGAAATCCATACTTTTTTAAATTTTTAAAATTACTTTTAAAAGTTTTTAATTTTCATCCAAATTCAAAAGAAAAAATTTAAAATGCCAAATTTTAGGTTAAAACCACTTTCTGCAGACCATTTAAAAACCAACGTTTTAAATCATTATCTTAAATATTGGGTTTTAACCTTCTTCATCCTACTAAATTTTTAAAATAAGGGGTGTATTTAAAAAATCCACAATTTTACATTTAGGTATAAACCGATTTGTAAAAGCCGTACATTTAGAAATCCATCGTTGTTTAAAATTTAGCTTCCATTTTAAAGTTGTTAATTTCTTCATCTCAATAATTTGGGCAAAAGCCAAAACGGCAGTGATTTAAAAATTAAAATTTTCATTTAGAAAACCGTTTTTTGGAAAAACATTTAGAAATCCATATCAAGTTGCTTAAATTTATTTTCCTTTTTGAATTCCCTTCCTTCTTTAAAAAAGTTGGATGCCAAAACTAGGGCTGGAAAAATTCCAAATTTCATTTGGGTAAAAACCCATTTTCTGGGTTTTTAAAAAAAGAACCAAATTGTTCCCAAATTTTATTAAAATTAAAATTAATTCCCCTAAAATTTTTTTTGTTGAATAAGACCATAAAAAGTGATTTAAAAAAAATTAAATTTTAATTTAGGATAAAACCCGATTTTCCATGTAAAATTTAGAAATCCAACGACTTTAAATTATTAAATTAATATTAAAGTTAATTAACTTTTTTATCTACGAATTTAAAAAAAATTTGGAAAAATCCCAAAATTTTTGGGCTCCCTTTTTGTGAACATTTAGAAATCCATACGTTGTTAAAACATTATCTTAAATTTTAAAGTTTTTTAACCTTTTCATTTTAGAAGTTCATAAACCCAAAAGGCATGATTTAAAAACCCCCAAAATTTTTAAAATTTTGGGTATAAAAGTTTTTCGGGAGAACTTTTACAAACCATACGTTGTTAAATCATTATTTTTAAAAAGTTAAAACCTTCATCCACTAAAGTTGTTAAGGCCAAATGGCAGTGTATTTGGAAAAAATCCACAATTTACATTTAGGTATAAAACCACTTTCTTGCATGTACTATTAAAAATCCATATAAAGGGGCCAAATTATTAGCTTCAATCAATTTAATTAATTTTTCCCCCTTTCTTTTTAAAAACACGGGTGTTTTTGGGAAAAAATCCACATTTTACATTTAGGTAAAAAACCCATTTTTCGGCATGTACATTTAAAATCCAATAAGTTTTTAAATTTTTAAAAATTTCACATATTAAATTAATTAACTTTTTTTATCAACAAAGTTGACATAAACCCCAACCGGCAGTGATTTTAAAAAATTCCAAATTTTACATTTAGGTATAAAATTACTTTCTTCTGACATATTTGAAACCATACAAGTTCTTAAATTTATTTTAACATATTAAAGTTAATTAACTTCTTCATCTTGGGTTGCAAAAAAACCCAACGGCAGTGTTTTGGAAAACTCCACAATTTTATTTTTAGGAACAAAGATTTTCTGGATGTAAAATTTAAAACCATAAAAAGCTTCAAATCATTAGCTTCAATATTCAAGAATTAACTTTTTCATCCTACTAAAGTTGTAAAAGGCCCTAATGGCAGTGTTTTTGGGAAAAAAATAAAATTTTTAATTTAGGTATAAAAAGATTTTCATGTAAATTTAAAAACCATATCGTTGTTAAATATTATTAATATTAAAGTTAATTAATTTCTTCATCCATAAAATTTTCAAAAGGGCCCATAATATGTTTTTGGGAAAAACATCCAAATTTACATTTAGGAAAAAACCGTTTTTTGGCATGTAACATTTAGAAACCCAAATCATGTTGTTTTAAATTTTTAAAATTTCCTAAAAAATTAACTTTTTTCCCTTTTAAAAAAGTTGGATGCCATAAGGTGTGGCCTTAAAAAAATTCCAAATTTTAATTTAGGTATAAAACCCTTTTTTGGTTACACATTTAAAATCCATATAAGTTGTTAAAATCTTTAAAACCAAAATTTCAATTTAGGTAAAAAACCGTTTTTTTGGCATGTACACATTTAGAAATCCAAATCATGTTGTTTTAAATTATTAAATTCACATATTAAAGTCAATTAACTTTCTTCCTCTTACTTTTGGAAAAACCCAAACGGGGGGTTTAAAATTCCAAAAACTTTAAACAAAGATTTTCGGGCAGTACACATTTAAAACCATACAATTGTTCAAATAATTATTTTTAAATAGTAAATAAAACCCTTTTTTCATTTTAATAAAGGTCAAAACCATAATGGCATTTATTTAAAAAAACCCAATTTTTTCATTTATATAAACAGATTTTCGGCAGCATTTAAAATCCTTTAAAAGTTGTTCAAACTTAGCTTAAATATTAAAGTTAATTAATTTTCTTCTCCACAAAGTTGTCATAAATAAGGCAGGTATTTAAAAAACCAAATTTCAATTTATAAAAAACCCGATTTTCCTCTTTAAAAAATTTAAAAACCCAATCAAGTTGTTCAAATCATTATTCACATATTAAATTTAAATTAACTTTCTTCATATTACAAAGTTATAAAGCCAAAAGGCGTTTTTGGAAAAATTCCACTTTTAAAGTTGGGATAAAACCCCGATTTTCTCATGACAATTTAAAAACCAAAATCGTTGTTCAAATCTTTATTCACATTTACAGTTAATTAACTTTTTTTCCCTTTTCCCCTTTCCCATAAGCCAAAAGGGTATCCTTGGAAAAATTTCCAAATTTTACATT
>NW_026092411.1:0-4747 GCF_024586455.1 Bactrocera neohumeralis | reverse complement strand
AGCCAAAAACGGTGCTTTTGGAAAAATTTCCCAAACCTTATTTTTAGAATAAATTTGATTTTCTTTTAAAACGCTTGGGAAATCGATATTACTTTAACTTTACTTTTTTTAAATTACCCTTTCTTCTCTTACTAATATAAGGGCGTATTTAAAAATTCCAAATTATATTTAAAATTTGCTTGTATATACACATTTAGCAGTCGATATTGAGTAGCTTCTGAACATTAACTTTACATATTTAAGATGATTAACTTTCTTCATCTTACTGAAGTTGGCATAAAGCCATAACGACAGTGCATTAAGAAGAATTCCAAAATCTTATATTTAGATATAAAGTCGATTTTCTTGTATATACACATTTAGCAATCGATATTGAGTTGATTCAAATAATTTACTTCACTTATTTAAGTTAACTAACCTTCTTCATCTTACTGAAGTTGATATAAAGCCATAACGGCAGTGCATTTGGAAGAATTCCACCTCTTATATTTAGATATAAAGTCGATTTTCTTGTATATACACATCTAGCAATCGATATTGAGAGTTTCAAGTCATTAGCTTCAAATATTTAAATTAACTAACTTTCTACATCTTACTGAAGTTGACATAAAGCCATAACGGCAGTGCATTTGGAAGAATTCCATAACCTTATATTTAGATATAAATTCGATTTTCTTGTATATACGCATTTAGCAGTCGATATTGAGTAGCTTCTGAACATAAACTTTACATATTTAAGTTAATTAACTTTAAATGAAAATTAATGAAGTTGACATAAAGCCATAACGGCAGTGCATTTGGAAGAATTCCATAACCTTATATTTAGATATAAATTCGATTTTCTTGTATATACGCATTTAGCAGTCGATATTGAGTAGCTTCTGAACATTAACTTTACATATTTAAGATAATTAACTTTCTTCATCTTACTGAAGTTGGCATAAAGCCATAACGACAGTGCATTAAGAAGAATTCCAAAATCTTATATTTAGATATAAAGTCGATTTTCTTGTATAATCACATTTAGCAATCGATATTGAGATGATTCAAATCATTAGCTTCACATATTTAATTTAATTAACTTTCTTCATCTTACTGAAGTTGGCATAAAACCATAACGACAGTGCATTTAGAAGAATTCCAAACTCTTATATTTAGATATAAAGTCGATTTTCTTGTATATTCACATTTAGCAATCGATATTGAGTTGCTTTAAATCATTAACTTCAATTATTTAAATTAACTAACTTTCTACATCTTACTGAAGTTGACATAAAGCCATAACGGCAGTGCATTTGGAAGAATTCCATAACCTTATATTTAGATATAAATTCGATTTTCTTGTATATACGCATTTAGCAGTCGATATTGAGTAGCTTCTGAACATAAACTTTACATATTTAAGTTAATTAACTTTCTTCATCTTACTGAAGTTGACATAAAGCCAAAACGGCGGTGCATTTGGAAGAATCCCAAAATCTTATAATTAGATATAAAGTCGATTTTCTTGTATATACATATTTAGCAGTCGATATTGAGTAGCTTCTGAACGTTAAATTTACATATTTAAGATGATTAACTTTCTTCATCTTACTGAAAGTGACATAAAGCCATAACGGCAGTGCATTTGGAAGAATTTAAAATCGATATTGAGATGCTTCAAATCATTAACTTCAAATATTTAAATCGATTGCTTCATCTTACCGAAAGTGACATAAAGCCATAACGGCAGTGCATTTGGAAGAATTCCATAACCTTATATTTAGTTATAAATTCGATTTTCTTGTATATACGCATTTAGCAATCGATATTGAGTTGCTTCAAATCATTCTTCTTCTTCTTAATTGGCGTAGAAACCGCTTAAGCGATTATAGCCGAGTTAACAACAGCGCGCCAGTCGTTTCTTCTTCTCGCTACGTGGCGCCAATTGGATATTCCAAGCGAAGCCAGGTCCTTCTCCACTTGGTCCTTCCAACGGAGTGGAGGTCTTCCTCTTCCTCTGCTTCCCCCGGCGGGTACTGCGTCGAATATTTTCAGAGCTGGAGTGTTTTCGTCCATCCGGACAACATGACCTAGCCAGCGTAGCCGCTGTCTTTTAATTCGCTGAACTATGTCGATGTCGTCGTATATCTCGTACAGCTCATCGTTCCATCGAATGCGGTATTCGCCGTGGCTAACGCGCAAAGGACCATAAATCTTTCGCAGAACTTTTCTCTCGAAAACTCGCAACGTCGACTCATCCGTTGTTGACATCGTCCAAGACTCTGCACCATACAGCAGGACGGGAATTATGAGTGACTTATAGAGTTTGGTTTTTGTTTGTCGAGAGAGGACTTTGCTTCTCAATTGCCTACTCAGTCCGAAGTAGCACCTGTTGGCAAGAGTTATCCTGCGTTGGATTTCTAGGCTGACATTGTTGGTGGTGTTTACGCTGGTTCCAAGATAGACGAAATTATCTACGACTTCAAAGTTATGACTGTCAACAGTGACGTGAGTGCCAAGTCGCGAATGCGACGACTGTTTGTTTGATGACAGGAGATACTTCGTCTTGCCCTCGTTCACTACCAGACCCATTTTCTGTGCTTCCTTGTCCAGCCTGGAGAAAGCAGAACTAACGGCGCGGGTGTTGAGGCCGATGATATCAATATCATCGGCATACGCCAACAGCTGTACACTCTTATAGAAGATGGTACCTTCTCTATTTAGTTCTGCGGCTCGAACTATTTTCTCCAAAAGCAGGTTGAAAAAGTCGCACGATAGGGAATCGCCTTGTCTGAAACCTCGTTTGGTATCGAACGGCTCGGAGAGGTCCTTCCCGATCCTGACGGAGCTTTTGGTGTTACTCAACGTCAGTTTACACAGCCGTATTAGTTTTGCGGGGATACCAAATTCAGACATCGCGGCATAAAGGCAGCTCCTTTTCGTGCTGTCGAAAGCAGCTTTGAAATCGACGAAGAGGTGGTGTGTGTCGATTCTCTTTTCACGGGTCTTTTCCAAGATTTGGCGCATGGTGAATATCTGGTCGGTTGTTGATTTGCCAGGTCTAAAGCCACACTGATAAGGTCCAATCAGTTTGTTGACTGTGGGCTTTAATCTTTCACACAATACGCTCGATAGAACCTTATATGCGATGTTGAGGAGGCTAATCCCACGGTAGTTGGCGCAGATTGTGGGGTCTCCTTTTTTATGGATTGGGCATAGCACACTTAAATTCCAATCGTTGGGCATGCTTTCGTCCGACCATATTTTACAAAGAAGCTGATGCATGCACCTTATCAGTTCTTCGCCGCCGTGTTTGAATAGCTCGGCCGGCAATTAATCGGCCCCTGCCGCTTTGTTGTTCTTCAGGCGGGCAATTGCTATTCGAACTTCTTCATGGTCGGGTAATGGAACGTCTGCTCCATCGTCATCGATTGGGGAATCGGGTTCTCCTTCTCCTGGTGTTGTGCGTTCACTGCCATTCAGCAGGCTGGAGAAGTGTTCCCTCCATAATTTAAGTATGCTCTGGGCATCAGTGACTAGATCACCTTTGGGGGTTCTACATTCAAATCATTAGCTTCAAATATTTAAATTAACTAACTTTCTACATCTTACTGAATTTGACATAAAGCCATAACGGCAGTGCATTTGGAAGAATTCCATAACCTTATATTTAGATATAAATTCGATTTTCTTGTATATACGCATTTAGCAGTCGATATTGAGTAGCTTCTGAACATAAACTTTACTTATTTAAGTTAATTAAACTTTCTTCATCTTACTGAAGTTGACATAAAGCCATAACGGCAGTGCATTTGGAAGAATTCCAAAATCTTATATTTAGATATAAAGTCGATTTTCTTGTATATACGCATTTAGCAGTCGATATTGTGTAGCTTCTGAACATTAACTTTAAATATTTAAGATTACTAACTTTCTTCATCTTACTGAACGTGACATAAAGCCATAACGACAGTGCATTTGGAAGAATTCCAAAACCTTATATTTAGATATAAAGCCGATTTTCTTGTATATACGCATTAAGCAGTCGACATTGAGTAGCTTCTGAACATTAACTTTACACATTTAAGATGATTAACTTTCTTCATCTTACTGAAGTTGGCATAAAGCCATAACGACAGTGCATTTAGATGAATTCCAAAATCTTATATTTAGATATAAAGTCGATTTTCTTCTATATACGCATTTAGCAATCGATATTGAGTTGCTTCAAATCATTAACTTGAAATATTTAAGTTAATTAACTTTTCTACATCTTACTGAAGTTGACATAAAGCCATAACAGCAGTGCATTTGGAAGAGTTCCATAACATTTTATTTAGTTATAAATTCGATTTTCTTGTACATACGCATTTAGCAGTCGATATTGAGTAGCTTCTGAACATAGACTTTACATATTTAAGTTAATTAACTTTCTTCATCTTACTGAAGTTGACATAAAGCCATAACGGCGGTGCATTTGGAAGAATCCCAAAATCTTATAATTAGATATAAAGTCGATTTTCTTGTATATACACATCTAGCGAACGATATTGTGTAGCTTCTGAACATTAACTTTACATATTTAAGATGATTAACTTTCTTCATCTTACCGAAGTTGGCATAAAGCCATAACGACAGTGCATTAAGAAGAATTCCAAAATCTTATATTTAGATATAAAGTCGATTTTCTTGTATAATCACATTTAGCAATCGATATTGAGATGATTCAAATCATTAGCTTCACATATTTAATTTAATTAACTTT
>NW_026092410.1:0-7627 GCF_024586455.1 Bactrocera neohumeralis | reverse complement strand
TCAAAAACGCTTGAGAATTTTTCAAATATATAATAATAAATTAAAAACTATAATTATAATTAGATAATATAATTTGGTTTACTTATGCATACGAAAAGCATAAGAAAAAAACCAAATTGAAGAAAATCCGAACGAACAAAAAGGTCCGAAAACAATTTAAGAAAGTATAGTGGTAAGCTTTGTGTGATCACAAGTGCATAAGTTAACACGTTTTTGTTTGTGAAATGCAAGAATGATGTAATGCACGTTGTTTACATTGCAACATTCTGCTGACGCATAAGTTCGTTGCCCAGCCACTGTGGCCAGGCAGCGGTAACCCGACACTTGCCTATGTCAAAAGCGACTGTTTTGACGTATGCTTGGCTTGCCGGATATAATAACGCACACTTATGATTTTAGGTTCAATAATATTTTTAGAGTTCAATATTAAATTCAGTTTGTATTTTGTATTCCATCTATAATAAACTTACTTGCTCCGACCTCGCCGTTACAACATTGCCTTCTTATTTGACTCTGAAGGGACAACAACATAATCGTCAGAGGACACAACATAATTTCGTCACAACACTGCATTCTTATTGACAGTGAAACGACAATTACATAATCGTCAGAGGACACAACATAATTGGCGCCCAACGAATGAGAATCTACCTCTTAGAATAGGAATGTCTCGTCGTAATATGTAAGTTCATTACAATTTTTTTCAAATCATACAAAAATTGTAACTAAACCGCTGAGTGATATGTTTATATCAAGTTATTCTAAATAAAAGTATATAAAGAATATAACATAAAATATTTACATACGTGCCTCATAATTAAGCGTTTCATATATATTTCGCGACTATATAAAAATTTCGGTGTATTATAATAGCGCATATGAGCTGGTTAGAAGCATTTAAAAATATTAAAGTAGAATTAGGCAGTGAAAGAGAGGAAAGCAACTATCAGGTGAGCGTAGAAGTTAGCGGTAGCAACATACAAAGCGACATGAATATTAATCAAGTGCAAGAGCTAGTGCAGATCGCTGTCAGCCAAGCATTGGCGCAGCAAGAACAAAGATTTCAGGCACAGCTTAATGATATAAGCGCAAA
Source organism: Bactrocera neohumeralis (assembly GCF_024586455.1). Taxonomy (NCBI): domain Eukaryota; kingdom Metazoa; phylum Arthropoda; class Insecta; order Diptera; family Tephritidae; genus Bactrocera; species Bactrocera neohumeralis. The sequence continues at coordinate 6,534 of NW_026092410.1, read as the reverse complement.
AGTTAACAATTTGTGCGTTCAAGCGCCAGCTTGGAAGTTTATCAAAGAATTTCAGTAAATCCAGAAAGCAGATTCGATATTCTTCTCGATATAATTAAGTCAATTCCCGAGTTTAGCGGGGGTCTGAAGAGTATGTGGCATGGAGGCAATCGGCCGTAGACGCGCACGAGCTGTTTAAATCATTTAATGGCAGCAGCACGCATTACCAAGCGGTAACAATCATCCGAAATAAAGTAAGGGGTACAGCTAGGGCAATGCTAGTGTCTCACAACACAGTACTTAATTTCGATGCAATCATAGCTCGGCTAGATTGCTCATACGCAGATAAAACTGCGCTACGACTATTTAGTCAGGGCCTCGAAATGGTTAGGCAGGGGGAATTAAGCCTCATGAAATATTATGATGAGGTCGAAAGGAAGTTGACTTTAGATACAAACAAGATTTTAATGTCACACGAGGCGAACCATTGCTCAGGGCAGATGCACTCCACGCCTTCATTTCTGGCTTAAAAAAGTCCCTCAAGGCTATTGTTTTTCCGGCACAGTCAAAAAAATTAGGCGTCTGCATAAGCGCTAGCCAGAGAATCAGAGTCGAGCATAGAGCGCAGTACGTTTTCGGCATCATATGCCAAAGCTTCATTGCGGAAAGAGAACAGCCGCGGGAAAATAAAGAAAATCGATCGCTCAAGAAACAAAGCAGAAACTATAAAATGAACGTGATGGTGAGAGGAACACCCCTTAAAAGGCAGCAGGGTAACAACAGTTATCAAGATAAGAACAAAAAAGAAGAAAATGGGCAAGTCCCAGAGCCAATGGAAGTTGACTCATCTTCTAATTTTAGGCAGGCCAAAGCACCAAACTAGTGGCGAACAGGTCTAAAAAAGGTACAATACGTCAGATAGGGCAACAGGACCAAGGCGGCAGCGATTGAACAAGGCTGTTCAGAGCCCTGATTCCGAAAGAAGATTAAAGTCCGCGTGAAGCCGCTGTAATCGAAATCGAAGATGATAGCGAATCATGCGACAATGACTCATTGCATTTTTTAGAGAACGCTCTCGGCTGAATCATATATCAAGCGACAGCTGGATGGGAAAAATATAAAAATATTAATTGACACAGGGGCGGTGAAAAATTACATTAAGCCCATAATACAAGAAGTAATTCCTGTCGAAAGCCCTTTCACCGTAAGCTCGATACATGGTTCGAGCAAAGTAACTAGTAAGTGTCTTATGACAATTTTTGGCCGAATCTCCCCATACGTCATGCTAGACACACTTAACTCATTTGATGCAATTATAGGATTCGACTTGTTAACGCGAGCAGAAATAGTGTTGAACTTACGTAACAACACCATTAATTACAATAACAGATCCGAGCAATTGCAGTATCATTACTGTGACAGTATAAACTTCACAGATGTGGATGACATAATAGTGCCTACATCTATCAAAAAGGAATTCAAAAGCATGATACTGAAAATAATAAAAGTGTTTTCGACCTCTAAGGAGGCGTTACAATTCAATACCTTAGTTATTGCTACAATCCGCACTATAGACAGCGAGCCCATATACTCCAAACTGTACCCTTACCCTATGGCAGTTTCAAATTTTGTAAACAACGAAATCAAACAGTTACTTAAAGGTGGTATCATTAGACCATCAAAGTCCCCATACAACAGCCGGAAGCATTTTTCAAAGAGCCAAAATGGGGCTAAAACTGACCCTGGTCAGGGCGATACAAGAGCCGGAAAATCTGTTCAGTCTGCGGTCGTTTCGGTTTAGCTAGTTACTATAGGGGTTTTATTAAGGACTTATGCAGCAATAGCAAGGCCATTTAACTAACATTCTCAAAGGAGAAAATGGTTCGGTGAGCGAGCATATGTCCAAAGGTAACGATTGAGTTTGATGAAACTCAACGTAATGCATTCGAAAGACTGAGGAATATCCTGGCATCAGAACATGTCATACTCATGTACCCAGATTTCAAGCAGCCCTTTGATCTAACTACTGACGCCTCCATAGATGGCATTGGTGCAGTCCTGGCGCCACCGGATGGCAGACCCATTTCAATGGTTTGACGCACGCTGAAGAAAAAGCGAGACACACTACGCCACGAATGAGCGAGAATTGTTAGCTATTGTCTGGGCTCTAGGTAAATTGCAAAAATTGGCTTCTATGGCGCAAGATAAATAAATATTTTCACTGATCACCAGCCCCTTACTTATGTCGTCTCAGATAGAAACACGAATGCAAAAATCAAACGATGGAAGGAATTATTTGATAAACACATCGCAAAAGTGTTCTACAGACCAGGCAAAGAAAAACAATGTGGCGGATGCCCTATCACAGTAAGATTTAAACACCTTACAAAACGAGATACAGTCAGACGCTGCAACAATTCACAGCGAAAATTCGTTGCCCTACACAATCGAAACGACAGAAAAGCCTTTAAACTGTTTCAAAAATCAAATCGTTCTTGAAGAATCAAAATTCGTACTATACACAATACACTGCGATCAACCAACACTAGCCAGTATACAGCATGATTTGGTGCTAAATTTCCCGGCAACCAAATTCCAGCACTGCAAAAATATCGTTGTCGACATTACAGATAAAAGCGAACAAATGGAAATTGTTATCACCGAACATAACCGCGCGCACATAGCCGGCCAGGCTGGCCAGTTGGCCAATGAAGTAGTAACAAATTGTAAGATATGCACTAAAGCAAAGTACGATGGGCATCCCAAAAACAAATACTTGGGGAGGCACCGTTTCCACCATACGCTGGAGAAATATCCACATTGATATCTTTTCAACTGACAAAAAAATGTTTCTTACTTGCATTGACAAATTCTCAAAATTCGCCGTTGTACAGCCACTGGCGTCTCGCAATAACGGATGTAAAATCGCCAATTTTTCAGCTGTTGAATTTGTTCCCAGAGACCAAGACAAAATTTACTGCGATAACGAGGCTTCTTTTAATTCAAAACTATCAGAGCCCTGTTGAAAAACGGGTACGACGTCGACATTGTGAACGCACCACCACTACACAGTTGCTCAAATGGCCAGGTGGAACGCTTTCATAAGTACACCCACAGACATAGCCAGAGTGTTTCCCCTTCAAAAAATGTCTGACGATCAATCGAGTTGATACTAATAGCAACATTCGCATAAAATCGGTACATTCGGTGCAGCGTCCAAACACCCATCGACAACGAATATAGGCCATCAAAAATAAAACTGCAAAAGCCCAGCACGATAACATTGAAAGATCCAACCCGAATAGAAAACAGGGTATTTGAGGTAGGCAAAAAAAATTCGAAAATCTTCGCGGTGGCACACCAATACGTCACACTACAGCTGCAAGATGATACCATTGCCGAATGCAACGATGACGTATTAGCGGTAAATGAATGCGTAACGACCTACCTATCAACCAACCTACCTACCAACCTATGCTGCCGTCTGTAAACTCGCAGTAAGACACTTGCGCACGAGCACTGTACGCCGGAGACACAGCTCTTTGCCCCAGCTCAGCTAAGCCATCTATAGCCCATAACATACCGTCTGACGGTTATTATTATCAACGAGCACAAAGTTGGCACAGACGGTATGGTCCGGAGATTACTACAAACGGGACACATCTCGTCACTTTTCTCTCTTCTGCCACAATCAACGGCACAAGATATGTAAATCGATGCGAAGTTTTAAACAAATCGCCAGGCGTGGCAGGGTCACCTCTACTCAACATTATCAGCCATGATCCAGTGCTAAGCATGCCCCAACTCCATAGGATGAATAACCACAATTTGCGCGTCATTCAAATTTTCAAGGACGAGTTGGAGGCCAGATCACATAAGGTTTGGTTTTGCAGGCATCTTTCTCTGTATTGTTGGCATTGGCTGTAGCAGCGTTTGGCAAATCATAAAAGGGAGACAAACATCAAAGGAAGTACGGAAGGCCATCAACAACTACAAAACAACCGGAGACGGTGATGAGCTTGAGAGGGGACTATTTAACACGTAAGAATTGCACTTTTTGTTTGTGAAATGTATGAATGATGCGATGCACTTTGTTTACATTGCAACATTCTGCTGACGGATAAGTTCGTTGCCAAGCCACTGCGGCCAGCAGCGGTAACCCGACACTTGCCTATGTCACAAGCGACTGTTTATGGCGTATGCTGATTCGGCTTGCCGGATATAATAACGCACACTTATGATTTTAGGTTCAATAATATTTTTAGAGTTCAATATTAAGTTCAGTTTGCCGAACCCATGTGCCAACTAACGGACCGCTATAAAATTTTGAGTTTGAATTTTGCAAAAAAAAATTTTGCAGTGGTCTCATAAAGCTCCTTACGAACTCCTTCCTTCTATTTTGTTACATTACCATATATCGGGTGATTTTTTTGAGGTTAGGATTTTCATGCATTAGTATTTGACAGATCACGTGGGATTTCAGACATGGTGTCAAAGAGAAAGATGCTCAGTATGCTTTGACATTTCATCATGAATAGACTTAGCCTTAGCCACAACGTCGAATTTTCAGTGAATGGGCCCTAGAAAAGTTGAGACAACATTTCCGAAGAAATTCCAGGCTATTCCGGCCGAAATGCTCGAAAAAGTTGCCCAAAATTGGACTTTCCGAATGGACCACCTAAGACGCAGCCGCGGTCAACATTTAAATGAAATTATCTTCAAAAAGTAAATGTCATGAACCAATCTAACGTTTCAAATAAAGAACCGATGAGATTTTTAAATTTTATGCGTTTTTTTTTTTAAAGTTATCAAGCTCTTAAAAAATCACCCGATATAACGCAAATTACGTGTTTTAATCCATCGTATATAGATATGTATGAATGCATAAAAACCAGAATACAGAATAAATAAAACAATAATATAATATATGTATATAAAGTTCCAAATATAAATAAATATCCATTTATAGAAATTTATTTATTTATTAATTACTAATTCCTATCCACGCTTATTTTTATTAACACTAGTAGGAGGTAGGATTTGGCTTTATACGTAATAACTGTTTATTCTGAGCAACTATATGCTGCCAATGGTTGCATTCACGCAATTGTGCTTGGAATTCGTCTAAAGTTTCATAAAGCACCGGATAGAGTTGTGGAAGTATGCCATGATCCAATGTCGGAAATAAATGATGTAGAAAATGATCCCCAAAATGCGTTAACACCAAAAACTGCGAACCTTTGATATCACTACGGTCGATTATTGTGTCCAATTGATAAAGACCCCAATCTCGGTCTTCACGACTTGCATCGCCATCATGAAAAATTTTTGGGCCATGATGTCCGGCATTCAAACCAATTACGCCAAAAATTAAACTTGCGAGACCAATGATGACCACCCATTGTCTGAGTACAGTCAAAATAGGCACTTGTGCTACAAACATCATAAACAACGGCAATATAAATCCGATCATGTCGTGCCAAAATAAAATATTCTTCTTTAGTACGGAAACGGTAATTCTATATATGAATAGTAAAATTTTCAAATTAATTGTATGAGATATAATATTTATGAGCAATGCGTTTTTTACCTCAATATTATCTGGAAAGGAAATATAAACGTATAAACAATAGGTTGTATGGCGACGCTAAGAACACGAAACCATTTTGTATGAAGTTGTGAGTTTGGCCACCAACAAAGATAAGGTTCAAAAGGAGACATCTCGAGGTCAATTAAGGAGTTCGGGTAGACATGATGAGACATAACATGCAAAATGCGCCAGTTACAAAAATTCATAAGCGAAAAGTTAAAAGTATACATCTGCCAATTGTCCTTACGATGCAGGTAGTTGTGCGTAGCAATAGTTAGCCATGAGGGGGAAAGGCCTGCGAGTAATTCGTATATTACATAGCCAGTATACGAGCAGGCGAAAGCCAATGCAAAAGTTGATAGCAAGAGACCAAAGTGTATAACCTAAGGATAAAAAAATTGAGTTAAATTAAAGTCTTTCTGAAGAACTATACAAAATTATACATCTGTTCGTCGTTCAGGGGAATGATCCACATTTTTCAGCTTATCACGCACTCGGGACTTGAGCACTCTATAGAAACCATTATCGTGTAGTGTTAACTTGTAATTGCGCGGTTTAGAAGTACTGCGAACATGAAATTGGGCTAACATATTTTCTGGCGTCTTTGATATATGATGCGATTCAAATGCTTCGGTTATATCGGTGCCCTTTGTCCATTCCGTAGAATGATCCACCTGGATGACTTGGTATAAACTCGGTAAGGTCATAAGTTCATCTTTGATACGCCATAAGCCTTCTGCTGCATCGTCCTTTTGTTTGGCTGCTATCCAGCTGTTAAAAAAATATAAATTCGGAATTATTTGTTTCATTAGATCAATGTGGAACTTTTTAACTTTCCAACTATTTTACATTTTCTTTACTATTTTGAATATACAGCCTAACGATGACTCTGCCCGATACGTTTACAGTGTCGATAAAACCACTGTCTGCATTTTCTTTTATAATATCTCAACATTGTTGCATTG
>NW_026092409.1:0-7497 GCF_024586455.1 Bactrocera neohumeralis | reverse complement strand
TAAAAAGTATATAAATAAAATAATTTATCTAAATAAAACTTATATAGTATTTCGCACCGCCTAGTGAGGTTGTTCTAAATGGACCACAAACGTCTGTGTGAATCACATCAAGTAAACCTTTTGCCCGCTCACTAACTTTCTGTGGGAACGGCTGTGTGTAGATTTTACACTTCATACATGTTGTGCAATTCATAAATTTTGGAAATCTAACATCTTCCAAACCATGAACCATTTTTGGAAGCAAGTTCTTGTAAACTTCCATAATTCAAGTGACCGTATCTTTGCATGCCACTTCTCACAATTATCTCCATTTATATAAAAGCATTTATTGTTCTGCTTTACTAATAAAATAAAAAACCACCACTTTGTTTCGCTTTTAATATAATTCTTCCGATATTATCGCATACGATAGCATGTTCATGCGCAAACTTTACAACAAAACCTCGCTGTATGATTTTGCTAACTGATATAAAATTTCCACCTAGCTCAGGTACATATAAAGCATCGGTCAGTAATACATCACATTCATTTACAAACAACACGTCGCCTATTCCTTCAGCATACATATAATTACTTCCAGCGAGTGTAACTCTCTCTCTGCGCTCCTGGAATTTCGTAAACATCTTACGATCGCTGCACATGTGCGCTGTAGCTCCACTGTCCACGCACCACTCAGAGGAATTGAAGAACGATATATTTGTTGCTGCTAACATGGTATATGATTTCTGTTCTCTATCACCGTGTTTCTTCTTTGCTTTGCACTTTGATGCAAAATGCCCTGGTCGCCCACATGCATAACATTTCAACTCTCTGTTGCCTTTGCTGTTGTTGTTGTTTCTGCTTGCATTCACCTGTGCATATACATGGATACCGCTTGACTCGCCTGATTCGCCTCGCTTACGTTCACCTTCTTCTATGATTTTAGAGTTCACAAAACTGAATGATGGTAAATTGTCTCTAGTTTCCATAGCTACTACGAAATTATCAAAACTTTTAGGCAAATTTGACAATAACATAATTACCAACACCTCATCAGGTAATGCTATATCCATCTCAGCGAGCTTGTCTGCTACGTTGCTAAAATCATTCAGGTACTTCAAAATATCATCATTTTCCTCCATTTTCATGTTGATCAGCTTTCTATATAATGACACCTTACGTACGGGACCAGTAGCTTTGTACAAAGTCTCCAGTGCTTTCCATGCCTCCCACGACGATTTGCATTTCCTTATATGCATAAGCTGCGACGTCTTTACGCCAAGTGTAATGGTAGCTAGAGCCTTCTCGTCAAGCTCATCCCACTTATCTGCAACAGCTATATTTCGCACGAACTTTCCGCTGACGATTTTCCACAATTCCGTGTGTATAAGGATGCTCTTCATTTGGGTACACCTACTGTCGTAGTTATGGCCATCCAGCTTATCTATTTGCATCAGAGCCGCTGAACTCATTTTACTTGGTGTTGAATTTTGTCTTTACAAAATAAGTCTTTCACTTTCACTAACTATAGTTATATCGCAATTATATATGTCGTTTTAAATCAAATATTAGATTAGTTCCCCGATCTCTCATTTGTCTCTTAGCAATTCTTTAACTGCACGTGTCTTTGCGAATTCTTTTTGTCTAAAAATCCACGTGGCTCTGGGCCCATAACCTATGTTGGACAATGTGTAAGCACTTAATTCTATGTGCAAGCAATACATAAGCGTTGCCATATGTTTTTATTTTCAACAATACTCATATTTGTACAGATTTTCTTAGAAGTGTCTAAGAACCTATTTTGCAGAGTACCGAGCAAACAAAAATATTCGTTTTTTTCCGTTTTTTTTATATATAAAATGCAATATATTTGCAATGTCATGTCAAAAGCAGAAATGCAGACAAAAAATCCAAAGAAATGCTCCTATTGTTGTTGATGTTTAAACTTACATTTTTTACCGTTTTAGGTTAACATAAGTCAACGTGAATATGTTACAAAGTATAGGGAATATTTACGGCGGGTGCACGATCGCAAGCGACGAGAGCTAGCTCAATCAACATATGCTATTGGAAACAAAGCTGAGCAGGAATTAGAAAGCGCCCCTTTACGTATAGTCAGCATCGCTCCGAATGTCACGAAGTACGAGACTTATTTGCGTCGAAAACGGAACACTCAAACTTTTTTGGATAACTTTCCCCATACAAAAGATGAGGTAACCAATGCTGAAACAGTATCTAATAATTTCGTATTACCACGACAGCAGCGGAACAATAACCGAAAGTTTCGGCAAAAACAAACTACTATGATTTTACATTTTGCTCTGGAGACAAACGCTGCTCAATTGCAACCCGGCGATGTCGAAGAGGCCAACATTCGGCTTATGATAATACACAGCTCGGCTTTAGCAGTCAAGCCCAATAAAAAAAAACAGAAATCTAAAAATCGATCATGTGGCAACAGCGTAGAAAAAAGTGGTAAAGACCATGCTAACGCCACGGCGGCCAATGATAAACAGAAACATAGATTAAATTTGAAGGTATTTCAACGTTTGGGAAATGGTAAACGGGTCTGTCTCGATAGCTCTAAACTGACCATCGAGATAGATCAAAGCCGCAAATATGATACTCATAGCCAATGGGTGCAGTTTGATGTGACAAAAGCTGTAGAGACATGGTTACGCGAGGAGCGGTCTAATCTGGGTCTGGAAGTGCAGTGTGATAATTGCCAACGTGTTGGTGCTCGTATATTAAACGACATTTCGTCACCCACTAATGTAGACGATGCGGACGCCGATGGTGCACAACTAATGCCAATTTTAAACATAATTGGTCATCTTGGCGTGTCATACAAGGAAATCAGATCCAACAAACATTCCAATTCCGTTGAGAAGCGACATCACTATCATAACGTGGCCACATTTTCAAATGGTCAACAAGGTCTCAGCGGTGCTATTGACAAACTTTCTTGTCATAAATTCAATCAACGTTGCTGTCGGCACACAATGGAAGTAATATTCAAGGAAATCAAAGGTTTTGAATTTATTATTCAGCCAAAGGTATTCGATGCTGGATATTGTCATGGCCGTTGTCCACCACGATATAATCCGGCTCACCATCACGCCATGTTGCAGAGTTTAATATGGAAGCAAAATCGTGAACGCGTACCTCGCCCCTGTTGTGCGCCTTCTAAACTAGTCGAACTAGAAGTATTGCATGTGGACGAGAAAGACAGTGAAAAACTGAAGATCTCCACGTGGACAGACATGCGAGTGGTCGAATGTGCTTGCTCATGAATGTCACAGACACTACAGCGATCCCGTTTCTGCTATTTCTCCAGTAATAACTGTCTATTGGCCGGTAAGACAATAATTGTGTGATAGCGAGATGAGTTCTATAGTATTTAATATTGCTTATTTATTTATACAATACATATACACATACATATAAGCGGACACAAGTCTACCTAACATGAACGTTAAATATATTTATTCATGTGAAATCAAATATATATTTATATAATTAATTTTTTATACAAAAGTTGTTTTTACATTATTTAAGTTTTCCTCTTAAGGTAACATGTATTTCGTTGATTTAGTTTGCAAACGCGCATAGTCTTACTATTTCCATTTTAATCAAAATTGAGAATTGTATTCGTACGCAGATATCACAACTAAAAACAGATCATTACCAAAAATTTTGGCGGAATGCCGTTCTTACATGTTGTTGTGAATAGGTATCCTAATGTGATAAGTAAATAAATAAATAATATATAATTTAAATGATTTTAACAAGTAATTTAAGTTTGAACAAAAGCCAATACCGATGAGCTCACGTTTTGCTTCATTTTCACAAATTTATTTTTCGCCTAAAAAATTAAAATAAATGGTTTAAGCACGATTGGATACTAAGCTAACGATATTTTAATGTACATACATACATGTATAGTCATGACCGTTGTTAAGTCAAACAAACAAACTGAAATTCCAGTGCGTTGGATGTATGATTGGAAAAATAAAATATGTAGTTTTACAGACATATACATAAGTAATTCTTGATTTGATGCCCCAAACGACACATGCAGTTTTTCTCAGGGTGAAACTAATAAATGTCAGATATATTTCTAACCCATATTTTGTATTTGTCGGAAATATAATTTTTTATACAACGACAAACTCTAATAATAATAAAATAAAATTATAACATTTTCCGTAAAGTTTTTCATTTGTTATATAAACTGGCATATTGAAAGTTAGAAAGATAATTAATATATTTACTCCTGATTGTAATTAGTTATTTCCATTTCTAAAAAAAAACGACTGGAATATACTGGTATCAATGGTAAGTTATACTATTAAATATTAAGGACTGAGCGCCGACGTACAAATTTCGTGGGAGTTAAGTAGAGGTAAAGTCCTCGTATATAATAACGACTGGCCTTAATCAAAAGTGTTCAAAAGCATTATAATGTATGAATACTGAAACAAAAGAGTACAAGAAGAAATCCCATTTGTCGAAATATTTTTGGAATGAAGTTCCTTACGGCAGGCTTGGAGAAGATAGGGATTTTCCTGCGGGACCTAACTAAAAAAAAGTGATAGCAAAACCGTAAGAAAAAACCCGTAAGAAATTACCCGTAAGAAATAACCCGTAAGAAAAGGACTGTAAGATCGCTAGTTATAGCCTACCTTTAGGTTTTGCAAAATAATTAGGCATGAAAATCTGTAACATTATTGTGTATGCAAATTAGTTTTGAGTGAAGTGCGGAACACATAGAGCGCGACAGACTGCAAACTACATCTGTCAAATATTAAAATACAGACGTTCTTATGGACACTGTTATTTTGACAGCTGCACGACTACACGACTAAAAAAAAAGTTGGCACAAGTGGAATTAGAGGGACGTCATACATATATAATGAAGAATACAATAAAAATTTTGGAATTACATATGAACAAAGTCTTACTATTTATTGCCCATAGTTTTAAGTAGATGTTAAAAAAATTTTTGAGAGTAGATGTTGATAAATTTTGGATGAAAATCTATCCCCATTAGTAATTTCCGATATCCTCCATATCGAAATGTTGCGACGGAATCTTCTTTGATGTTTTAAATCATTTGTCGTTGTTGGATGCTAAAAACATATCATCTACGTACATATACATTCACCAACATAATGTTGTCACCTTGGATTCGTTGTCAACAGCATATTTGGGCACGGGTTATACATACCATATAATTTATTAAGAGATACCGGTCATCCAATTTAGGATTCACTGTTTCAATTGACATTTTAAAATATAATCTAAATGTTTAAAAATGAACTCTTATATTCAGTAAAAATTTCCCTTATATTCCCTCCAAATATAGTCACCCATCATGCTTTCAGGATACTGGCCTTGGTAACGTCTTTCAAATTCCATTATATCTTGATGCAAGTGTTCTCCTTGTTCTTCCGAATAAGCTCCCATATTATCTTTAAATTTATCTAAATGAGAATGTAACATGTCCATATTCAGAAAAATTATACATTCGATGATGGAGATATTCATCATAATTGGCAACTCCATGGCTTCCTAGAAAACCACGCATTAAGCCATTGTTAAGTAACTTAGGGAAAATATCACATTCAATATTTTTTTTTCTTAGAGTTAGACCAACTTGCAAAAAAATTATTCAAGTACATATTTGAAAAATGGTCACCTGGGCTCCTACAAATTCTTGGCACTGCAAAATTCAGTACTATTTTTTACCTCGATATCAGACGATAATAAAACGTTTGGCGTAAACTGAACATTTAAATTTAATTAATGTTGCCAAAATAGTTAGTAATTATTATAAAATAGGTAATAAACTCACCATCCAAAAGCAAGAGTTACATGACACAACACAAACAGAAATGGCTTTATAATTGATCAAAAAGCAAATATTTTCAATTTCCCACATATTCGCTTATAATATGTACAACCCAACAAAACAACAAAATTGTTTTTTTGTTAACTTGTTCAATTTATAATACCACATTAAGACTGACTGACGCAAACCTTTTAGTACTTTTTTTAATGATGGTTGCCACACTTCTGTCGGTCGCTGGTATATTTCGTCAAATCTTGAAAATCGGCGGGTTGCCCACGATGAAAATTCTTCAACAAACTCATAAGCAAATCTGAAACATCCATGTAGATATCTTCATCTATATCCCCATTTATATACGTGATGACTACATCCTTCTGATGTTGCTGGATATCTTCTTCTGCACTTCGCGCCGTAAAAAGTCGTATTGAAGTTGACCGTGTAACTGGAGAGGAAATTTCATGAAAGTCTTCCCCTAAGCGTTGAGCGTAACTTTCTGTAACTAAACGAACTTTCTTTAGATGCTCATCTTTAGTAGGGAAAACGAACTTGTTGATCTTACTTTACCTTTGAAGGTCTTTTAACTATTTTCCAAGCTCTCTTTCTTAAGTGCCCCTTTACCCGCATAGACGCATATTCGGATCTCAACGTATCCGCTAAATTTTGACGACCGTCAGTGACAAGACGTTGTATTCGTCGAAGTCGTCTACATCAACAGTGTTCTCCTTTGAATCGTTGTCAGAGATCGATTGATGTACCATACTTTTCGTAAGCGTCCTCGCTGCACCATGAAACATTATCCACCTTTCATTTAAAAATTTACGCTTACATTTTCTTTCCCATAAAAGTTTTAGCTTTCAATTCATATTGTTTAAAAATGTAACAAAATATTTGCACTCCTCATTCAGACGCACACGTATCACTGTAAACAATCTCAAGTAAATCCTCTGCCCTATTTCCGTCTGATTTAGGGAAAACCGCGCGAGTTACTAATATGTTGATAATACTATTGCTGTAGATGTCCCTTTATTTATTGAAATCACTGAAAATGCAGTGTTGTTTTATTCCTTAATTGCTTCTTTTTATTTCAAGCGTCTGTTCAATCGCAATGTTCACACTCGATTGCTTAAAAAACGAAAAATAGCCGCTTCGCGATTCTCTCTTCTCTTTTCTTTCATAACGTGTAATGGGGTTTCGTCCATAGCTGAGGTATGCTCAGCCGCTCCAGGGTCAGTCTTGGGACCCACGAACCCTTAGCAAAAGAGAGACGAGTTTTATCCTCGTAAAGTTATATCCACACCCCCACTCCTTATGCGGACAGCCAGACCAGCGCGATGGAAATAAACGGGATTGATGAGTCAGGCGGTGACGCTTGTTGAACCTCGCACGATGACGGAAATAAACGGAATTTATGAGCCAGGTGTTGACGCTTGTTGAAACTGGCACGGCGACGGAAATAAACGGAATCTATGAGCCAGGTGTTGACGCTTGTTGAAACTGGCACGGCGACGGAAATAAACGGAATTTATGAGCCAGGTGTTGACGCTTGTTGAAACTGGCACGGCGAAGGAGATAAACGGGATTGATGAGTCAGGCGGTGACGCTTGTTGAAACTGGCACGGCGACGGAAATAAACGGAATCTATGAGCCAGGTGTTGACGCTTGAT